>NC_089742.1:36298012-36318012 GCF_040412425.1 Macrobrachium rosenbergii | reverse complement strand
CATTAATTTGACCATGATAAAATTAACAGTGTCTGAAGATGGCATTTTGTTCTCAGAACATAATTGGCCTACCATGATGTGGGAACGAAAGTTACAAAGCGCCTCCACAACCAGAACAGTGAATACAGTGACGCTCCCTGGCCTACAAAAACAATGGAATGAGTTTATAGTGAACCTTGTTGTTGCTGATTCCAAATCAGTGAGAATTTCCAGATGTCCGTGATGTAGAGAAGAATAAGAATAAAGTCTTAAGGAAATGTCAATTTTAAGAGAACTCCAATTAATTATGTGTATACTTTAGAACCTTGAGTTCCTCTCCTGTGTAAAGTTTTTTATGAAATTCCAAAGTTTAAAATAAACACCAAATAGTTATGTAATCATTTCTGCTGAACTCACGTTCCTTCGGTGAAGGCAGTGCATCAGCCATTTGTAAACCAAAGAACGTACTTTAAAACTTGACAGTAGTCTTCAGTTTATCGATAATTACTGTACTAGTGATATTAAGAAGTTCTCATGGAGTGAAAATCAGTAATTTCATATTTCAAACAAAGAAGCAGCCTCGTATTTATAACTACAACCAAAGTTTCAGTAGTCCAAAAACTAGATAATAAATTCCAGTTGATCGATAATTACTCGACTAATGACGTGGCGAAGTCATAGAATGAAAACCAGTAATATCGCATTTCAAATAACGAACTGCCCTATTTATAACTGCAACCAAAGTTCGAGTAGGCCACAGAGGACGGAGAGGTACAGACCCTTTAAAAAATTCAAGGCGTCGGGTACACGCTGGGTAATTTTGGCAACGTGATCTAAATTTCACGGCCCAGGAAGGGGTCCGTAGTTATTGTGACCCCTTTTCGCGAGTTTGTATTAGCCTTAGGGCTGTTAGCCCGCGAGTATAATCTCAAGCAGGCGTAAATAATATCAGATTAGATTTAAGTTTTTGAGGAAATTTAAATTAAGCAACTACTGTAAATGCTGAAGTGAAATGAGTTGTTCATACATATTATTATTATTATTATTATTATTATTATTATTATTATTATTATTATTATTATTATTATTATTATTATTATTGTTTTGAGCATGGACTGTTTCTAGAACAAACTTCTAAAGGTTAAAGGAGTTCGTTTGTTAAAGAATTTTTTTCTTCTCCTTCTCTCTCTCTCTCTCTCTCTCTCACTCTCTCTCTCTCTCTCTCTCTCTCTCTCTATATATATATATATATATATATATATACATACATATACACATACATACACATACATACATACATACATATATACACACACACACATATATATATATATACATACGCGCACACACACATATGTATAATGTATGTATATGTATGAATAATGTGTGTGTACATAAATGCTAGAGAGGAAGTCGTGACATGATATCCTAAAACACGGATACTCGAAAGGAAAGGGCAGCTTGGGCTATGTAGCTGAAGAAAACTGGATTAAAACTCGGATAATAAAAGAATATAGATGATAAAGAAGAAATAGGCAGCAGGAGATGTCGAAGTCTTTGTGAGAGAGAGAGAGAGAGAGAGAGAGAGAGAGAGAGAGAGAGAGAGAGAGAGAGAGAGAGAGAGAGAACTAAAGACAATATGAGATCAGTGTCAAAGCGATCGTTTTACGACCTAAGTTCAGAAGGAAAGTGAGGAGTACTAAATAAGGCTTTTACTGTGTAAATGAAGTGGTGCAGAGGAGGAGGAGGAGTGAATGACGGCAAGTTATAAAATGCACACGGTGTCAGAAACTTGCGTCTTCATGAGGCGCCATAACGTAGGCGTTGAGTCATTTGTCAAGGGAGAATGCGGAATGGGAGGGATTGTGAAAATAATAGAGAAACAGGATTATTATTATTATTATTATTATTATTATTATTATTATTATTATTATTATTATTATTATTATTATTATTCAAAGATGAACCAATTCAACCAAATTCATATGGAACAACCCCATAGGGACCATTGGCTTGAAATTCAAGCTTTCCAAAGACGGTAAGTAGAAGGTGTGAAACCCTGTACTAAGTGGAATAGGCAGAGAAAGTGATTGAGTTTTCAAGCAATGTAGAAGAAGTAAATAAAAAGTTTCAAACCTGTAAAGGGAGAGGGGGTGGGTGTTGCTTTCATCAGGTGCAATCACGCGGTGCACTGCCAGAGCATTACCTCTGTCTTTGTGCAGCATCCTGTTTGTCCTCAGCTGCAGCCCCTCTTTCTTCATTCCTTTTGTACTGTACCTCCTTTCATATTCTCTTTTCTTCCATCTTGTACTTTTTCCATAGTGCATAGTAAATTACTGTTGCACCTCCTGTTGCACCTTTAAAACCTTCTTTATTCTCAAATTCCCTTTCAGTCCTGAGTGACCTTATGGGTCGCAGCGCTTAGTCTTCGGCCTATTTTTTATATGCCATTCCATTCCAAAAGGACACAAAATGTCTTAAATATATACAGTTGCTTTGAACAGAGACCCTCTGCCTACAGCATACTAAAAATTTATAAGAACAAAAACAAAGTAAGTAATTCAGGAACAGGTATTTATTTAAGTTTCTGAGTATTTGATATTTTGTGTGGCCCCATCTGCTTGTACCACAGCTCGTTTCTTGAGGGGGCATGATTTCAGCAAATCGCAAAAGCTGAGACTCATACTCCATTACCTCTGAGCAGTTCGGTCACCTCACAGGTCGTCGAGGCTTGATATAACCATCATGTTCAGTAAAAGTGATCCAACACGATCCTTGGATACTACCAATGTTTTCACCACACACATGTCAGAGTTTACCCAAAATTCATACCTTGACGAGAAGAAATCGATACCACTGTTTCGGAAGCAGCTCCTGTGTCTGAAGAGCCTGAAACATGGTGCCTTTATCATGCAAAAAAAAATGTGATTTCTTCAACAGACAACAATATTTTCAGGTTTTTTGAGTGAAAGGAAATACTCCACCAGTAAAGCACAGTTTCTTGAAGTATTCACCATTCCAAGACGGTCCATTTTCTTGATGATCCAAATTAACCGCTTGGCTGTGAAACAGAGAAAATTCCCAAACGTTCAGGAATTTCACAACTTGGCGAAAGCGCACGTCATCGCTGATATCATCCAATCCCTTAGCCCAAATGATGTCATTTTTATGATTTGGCTCCTGATCGTGTAAATGGAAGAACTCATTCGATGTGCGGCAACATGGAGAAAGTCGTGCCATCCCACCTTTAAGAAATGGACCACAAAACCATGTAGCATGGTCTTTCTCTCTCTCTGTTGCTGGAGTGATGTTGGGCCTACTGATAACATGAAACATGGGATACTCAGATTTTTCTCAACTCACAATATGTAGCACTATAACTTCTCTTTTTTCCCCTTTTGTTTCTGGTTCAAGTGCCACTTACGGAAAGATTCTTTCTTGTCTACCCACTGCCTCAGCTATGATGTTTGATCTCCTGAGAAAAAGGACTCAGGCCTCCAAGATTCTCACTCCTTTTCAGCAAGTTGACAGTCCCGATGGGATTTTTGTCTCAGTTTCTTTTCAACAAAGGATTAACTTTTATCGGCTTTAGCTATCCAGGAACGTGAAATGAAGGATGCCAGCATCCCTGGCCTCTGAAGGCCATAGCCTGGATTCGGTCAATCCATCTGATTTCCTCCAGCCGCCAGTCATGGCTGTCATTTCACCCGTCACTCAGTTTGAAAATACAAGAAATGTAAAATGAAAAATAGTTTAATAGAAACTCAACATAATGTGTACTTGGAGATAGGCTATAGCAGAAAACTTCTAATCAATCTCATTTGTTCTGTGGGAGGAGGGGGAGGCCTAATTTCTGAAACACCTTGCATATATATATATATATAGATATATATATATATATATATATATATATATATATATATATATATATATATATATATATATATATATATATAATATATATATATATATCTACAAGTATATACATATACATATATATATGTATATATATATATATATATATATATATATATATATATATATATATATATATATATATATATATATATATAGATATAGGAATAACTTTTACTTCTACAGTGAGAGTTAGGAGTTCATTTATTGGGGGGCGGTACTAGTATCCCACACTTTGTTTTATGGACCTTTCCGTTTTCCCTGGGAGATTTTCTGCGTCGCTGGCCTAACAAGTGATTGGATCTTGTTTCCGGGTCTTTGGTAGTTATTGTTCGCGCAATTGGTCTTTTATCCTCCTCCGAACTTATGCTAGCTGTGAGTCTTATTTGAGTTATACGTTTCAAGCTTTTAAGACACTGGTAAACTAAAACTAAGCTGTTGGATACCTTTCATATTTGGAACTAGTTACTGGTAGCTACTGATATAAATTGGCAATAACAGAAACACTGCTTACAAGACCAACAACAACAGCAGAAATGATAATGACTTAGAATGAATACAATTATCCTCGTACCTGAGGTCTGTTTACTTGCCTCTTTGTGAATTCTGCCCTTCACTTCACCCATATTTCTACCTCAGACTGCCGTTAATGTCATTTTCAGGGCTAATAAGCCTTTTCCTTGGATTTGGCCACTAACTCCCATTTTCCTAGTCGTCAGAGAGAGCACGTGAGTTCCTTATATTTTCCGGTAATGAAGACCAAGGCACTTTTGTCTTTTATTTGTGTGTGTGTCATTTCCAGAGATGTTCGACAGGGATTGGCGCGAGCGTATGTCATGTAACCTTTCTTTTTTTTGCTTTTAATACTTTCTTTAGTCTTGTTTCCGCATGTCTTCTTGTAGTTTTGCATCTCTTGTTGACGGCCACAAGCATAACCCCCTCTCTCTCTCTCTCTCTCTCTCTCTCTCTCTCTCTCTCTCTCTCTCTCTCATTGTACCATTTTCCCCGTAGGGTGGTAGTGCCGTCAGAGCACCTCATGCGGTGCACTGTAGGCATTAGTTAAGTTTCTTTGCAGTGTCCTTCGGCCCCTAGCTGCAACCCTTTCATTCCTTTAACTGTACCTCTGTTCATATTCTCTTTCTTCCATCTTATTTTCCACCGTCTCCTAACAGTTGATTCATAGTGCAACTTGGAGGTTTTTCCCCTGCTACACCTTTCAAACCTTTTTACTGTCAATATCCGTTTCAGCGCTGAATAACGTCATAGGTCCCATCACTTGGCCTTTGTCCTAAATTCTGTATTTTATTCTATCATTGTTCCCTTTTAACAGCCACTTGGTGACAATTAGTTGGTACATTAGTTCCTTATTGCTATGCATGCTTTTGCCAGTGATTTAATCATTATTACCTGCTTTTACGTTCTTCTCCTATACAATTCATAAGAATCGTTTAATATTCTCTGAGTTTATTTTCTGTCTCATTTCTTAGCGGTGTGTTCTTACTTTTCATTGTCAATCAAATATTTCGGCATTTAAGAAACGCATCTGTCTGTTACTTCGAGGTAATCTTGAAATTTTCCCTTTTATCCTTCCATTTTGTATTTCCATTCTGCTGTCATCATTGCTATAGTCTTAAGGAAAGTATTCAAGTAAGCGTTTGTCTTTGCATATGTCTATAGATCTCAAAGTAATTCTTTGCATATGTCCATTGATCTTAAAGTGAGTCTTTGCATAGGTCCATAGATCTTAAGTAAAATGTGTCTTTGCATATGTCTATAGATATTAAAGTGAGTCTTTGAATATGTCCATAGATCTTAAAGTGAGTCTTTGCATATGTCCATAGATCTTAAGTAAAGTGTGTCTTTAAGTAAAGTGTGTCTTTGCATATGTTCATAGATCTTAAAGTGAGTCTTTGCATATGTCCTTAGATCTTAAGTAAAGTGAGTCTTTGCATATATCCATAGATCTTAAGTAAAGTGTGTCTTTGCATATGTTCATAGATCTTAAAGTGAGTCTTTGCATATGTCCTTAGATCTTGAGTAAAGTGTGTCTTTGCATATGTCCATAGGTCTTAAAGTGTGTGTCTTTGCACGTCCATAGATCTTAGGTTGTACAGTATATGTCCATAGATCTGCCTTTGAAAATAGCATGTGCCAAGAATGAAACTACCAGTTTTGCTTAATCCGATCACCTATCGTATATCAGGTAACCAAGACTGGCAGGAACGTTCTCTGTCCCAGATAATGCAGCGCGAAATATTCAATTTGCCTTCGTTCTTTTCCGGCCTCGACTGCAAGGAGATTAAATAATGATGCGCTGGAGTAATCATCTCTCCGTACTTCGTGTTCTCTCTAGTCCTGCCCTATCCCCCCCGCCCCACTCCCTTTCCACTAACCCCCACCCCAACGCTCCACTTAGAGAGTGGATTTGTGGGTGTTAAATGTTACAGCAGCTTTCTCTCTCTCTCTCTCTCTCTCTCTCTTCTCTCTCTCTCTCTTTTACTGTCTCTTTATTTGGGAATTCGCAGCATCAGTCGTAAATTAACTGCCTTTTGGGACCAAGGCTCTATAAAGCACAGAGAGAGAGAGAGAGAGAGAGAGAGAGAGAGAGAGAGAGAGAGAGAGAGAGAGAGAGAGAGAGAGAGGTGGCTGGATGCTGCTGTATCATCCCGGCTGCCTTGTGTTGGTTGTTGCATGGGAAGCTTTATTAGGAGTTAGGGTCTGATTATCTGACACCGAGTTAAAGCCCGTATTTTTATGATGAGCTTTTTAGCAGTAAGCTTTTATCGTATGTGATGAGTTGAGACGTGAATATATTTGCGTATTGAGTTTAAGCTCACATTTTCTGACGCTAAATTAGATCTGTATATTTATAATCATTTGTGTATTTATAATCTCGAGTTTAAATTCTGGTTTCTGACACAATATTTAGTCGCAAGTTTAAACTCAGTTCTCTGACACTAGATTTTATCGCTAAGCTTAAACTCCAATTCCGTGACACTAGATTTAATCGATAGATTTAAATTCCAGTTCTCTGACACTTGATTTAATGGCTAAGTGTAAACTCCAATTATCTGACACTAGATTTAATCGCCAAATTTAGACTCCAATTCTCTGACAATAGATTTAATCGCTAAGTTTAAAATCCAATTCACTGACACTAGAGTTAATCTCTGAGGTTTAAGTCAAATACTCTGATACCAAGTTAAACTCTAAATTTTCTGACACTTGGTTGAAGCTCAGTGTATTCAGACAATAAGCTTAAGCTCGGATTTATTCACAAAAAAAAAAAAAAAAAGCCAATCGATCATTATTCTTCAAAATACAATATATAACTTTTAGCTGCACTTTACTGCTTACTTAGGTGTAACAATGTTATAGTTTTGCTTTCAAGTCAGCTCATTCATTGCATTTTATCATTTTAACAGGCAGACTTGTCCTTATGAATAGGGTTCATCCTCTTGATGAATAATAATAATAATAATAATAATAATAATAATAATAATAATAATAATAATAATAATAATAATAATAATAATAATAATATTGTATTGAATTTGATTGCTGCTACAATGCCATTCAGTTTAAAATACTATTTTTCTATTCTTCTTATGGAGTCTTTTCCTTCTTTTGGAAGGCTAAAAGAAGAAAAATACAACATCAGAAGAATAGCAAAGGGTATTTTAAACTGAATGGCACTGTAGCAGCAATCATATTCAATAAAATATGCTTAAATGAAGGTTTACTACCGAAATAGGAGGAGGAGGAGGAGTTACCCAAAGTTTCCCATCATTTCCACCCTTCGTTAACCAAGTCCTCTGCCTGCCCGGATCTCAAGGTAATTTGTCTTCTTCACAGAGAGAGAGAGAGAGAGAGAGAGAGAGAGAGAGAGAGAACTTATGATTCACATCCATCCAATGAGAGAAAAGGCCCGATTTGTATTAATTCCATGAATATTTGTAGTATTTGTTATGATACTAACAACGGTATCGTCATAATAATAATAATAATAATAATAATAATAATAATAATAATAATAATAATAATAATAATAATAATAATAAAACACGTTAGTGTTAGAATTATTAGAGAGTTTAGGGTAACCTGTTGCCTGTTTTTTTTTTTAACGATATTTAGCGTCGATGAAAACGCTCCATTTTTTTTCGCCAGAATTGTAATTTTTCTTATTCATGACCCTAACGATATTACCTTCAATTTAAAACTATTGGATAGTTGAAAATATCCCGAACTAAGTATACAAGCACTCAACTCAAGGTATGTTTGCGTTTCATCCAGTGTTTTAAACTGAACCAATGTGTATTTTTACTTATTTGTTTATGTATTTGTTAATTTTTTTTATTTTTTATATTTATTTACTTTATTTATTTTTAGTTTGGAAGAGGGTTCAAGAGCTGCAGTGGCATGATCGACATTTTGGAACTTAATGTCTTTGGCATTATTATTATTATTATTATTATTATTATTATTATTATTATTATTATTATTGTTATTATTATTATGTGTTATTATTACTATTATTATTATTATTATTGCAGGCATTATTATTATTATTTGCATGCAGTAGACCTTCTTGAAAAAAATGGCAGTTTTCAACGAATTAATCATATACATTTTTTTCATTCTCCTGACCAGTTCGGGCTCAGGTAGGTTGTTGAGTAAATTCCAATATTCATATTTGTCACAATTGGGATATTTGTCAAAAGATTGTTTTTGTGAAAATATTATATTTTCTTACACCTTGCACATTGTGTAGTCTGTACAAGATATAAAGCAAAATACAATATTTTATAAAACAGTCTTTAACAAATCCCAATTTTAGACAAATATGAATACTGGAATTCTACCAACAACCTACCTGAGCAAGCTTTAATTGTCAGGAGAACTGAGAAAACTCTGTATAAGATTAATTCGTTGAAAACTGCCATTATTTCCGACAAAATATTATTATTATTATTATTTTTATTATTATTATTATTATTATTATTATTATTATTATTATTATTATTATTATTATTATTATTATTATTATTATTATTATTATTATTATTATTATTATTATCATCTATGGTGCATCACTATATTGTGACTTCCGGAAATAATAATGAGTAAAAGCCACAATAATATAAATGAGATTGTATTTTCCAAAATACAAAAAGTTAAAAAGGCAGGGAGTTTCGACCGTTTGCACAACGGTCCTCTTCAGCCAACTCTAAAGAATACCGTTGTGCAGACGGTCAAAAGCCCCCCCGCCCTTTTATTTTAACCTTTTTTGTATTTTGGAAAAATACAGTCTCTCATTTACATTATTGTGGCCTTTTACTCATTATTATTATTATTATTATTATTATTATTATTATTATTATTATTATTATTATTATTATTATTATTATTATTATTATTATTATTATTATTATTATTATTATTGCTGATGTTTTTGTTGTTTCTTACGAAAACGCTTACATATATATAATATATAAAGGAGTGAAGGGGTAAAAATATAGGCAGCGACAAATAGCCCATCATCAGGCAATGGAAAACTGATTTTCTTGACTCAAACCGAATTTTTTATAGATCATAAATGACTTGATTTTTTAACGAAATGAATTCGCTGGAAATCATTTTGTCTTAGGAAGATAAGACTGTGGTTATCACTCAGTTAATTTGTATATATGAGAAGGTTAGGTTAAAAAAGAATGATGAATATAACGTAATAAATTATTAGATAAGGCAGGGAAAGTAATAAATGCGTTTTTGTTGTACAAAAGGAAATTTCGCGTAGAATGTAACGTGCAAGGTCATTATAACGCTCAGCAACTGAGACTACAGTAAATAATTAATATTTCTGTGAAAGATCGTGCAATTGGTATATTAATCAGGCCTAATTAACACTCTAAATATAATAACCTCGTCTAATCGATCACTATAATTAAAGAAGGCCAACCTATTATTGCAATAAGCACAGCCACTTCCGTGAGCGTCAGTGAAATTTGCAGCAGACTACAAGAATCTGCAGAAATCAGCAGCGGTTCACAAGAAGGGCAGAAAGTGGGAAAACTTAATAGTACGATAGTGCTTCAATGCAATATGTATATTCAGTAATAAACAAGACGATAGGTTTGCCACCGGCACTCCTGAAAAGTAGCATCGTTGCCGTATTGCTATCGAGAACTTCGGGGTACTTTAAATGAATGCTGTTGCCATGGCAATTGCATTTAGAGAACAACTTTGCATCGCTCCTGCTTCCTGCTGCTGCTGCTACTGCTACTGCTACTGGGGATTGGGGGGGGGGATTGTTCCGTGGTAATGACTCTCGGCTCTTGTGTATATTGCCCAGATTTGCATAAACTACGCCCCTCACCCTGTTGGCTTTTTTAGGGCCACGTCGTGACCCATTGCTAGGGCTGCTAGACCCTAAAGTCTAGCTGCTAATTTCACCATTGCTCACGGGGCATTTTAATATTATTGCAACTGCGACTTGCATTCATTAGTGGTCACCTTTGCAAGGAATGACCAGTCCCGTTGTGGGTTATTTTCGCAGGAGCAGTGACCGAGGATGTTTATTTAAGGTAAATATAATATAATAAATATAGTTGCCTAAAGGTAATGGTGTGATGTTACGTGGCGCTGATTAGAATTTCACATTAACTTGATTTGATGGCTTTCCTGTTGTCAGATGAACGCCCCTGTCTTTTTTTTTTTTTTTAGTCAAAATGTAAACTGATTTTGAAAACTCGTTAGCAGTAAACTGATTTTTTTTTTCAGTCGAGGAGTAAACTGAATTTTTGTCAGTTGAGGAGTAAACTCATTTTATTTTCCGTCGAGGATTAAACTTTTTTTTTCAGTCGAGCGGTAAACTGATTTTTTTTTCAGTCGAGTAGTAAACTGAATTTTTTTTCAGTCGAGCAGTAAACTCATTTCTTTGTCCCGTCGAGGAGTCAACTGATTTTTTTCAGTCAAGCAGTAAACTGATTTTTATTCGAGTCAAGCAGTAAACTGATTTTTTTTTTTTCAGTCGAGGAGTAAACTCATTTTATTTTCCGTCGAGGATTAAACTGATTTTTTTTTCAGTCGAACGGTAAACTGATTTTTTCAGTCGAGCGGTAAACTTATTTTTTTCCACTCAAGCAGTAAACTGAATTTTTTTTTCAGTTGAGCAGTAAACTAAATTTCTTTTTCTCCGTCGAGGAGTAAACTGATTTTTTTCAGTTAAGCAGTAAACTGAAATTTTTTTCAGCCTAGAAGTAAATTAATTATTTTTTCTAAGCCGAGCAGTAAACTGATTTTGTTTCAGTCGAGTAGTAAGCTACTCTCAGTGATCCTGACACCCTCAAGAACTCGTGACCTTGACCTTAGTTATTTTCGTGAACGCCATAATCTTTTTTTACACGACTCGAAATGAAGCACAGATCTAATGTAGGTTTCGCGGACTTATTATCCATAACAAACTTTTACGACCTTTCGTAATAAGATTTATGGCCTATGTACTTTTTATTCATCAATTTCTCTTGTAGGTACTTTTTATTCATTAATTTGCATATTTCGTTCATGGGATATGTTGTAATTTTTTTTATTTTATCATTTTATATCGAGTACGATTTTATTTAAACGTCTTTAGTATTGTTTTCTGGAACATATATGTATTGCATTACAAGGAAATTGCATAAAGCACCTTAAATTAAGTGCATAAAGCAATTTAAATTGCATAACGCAACTACTTGCACTTGATTCTTTGAAAACATTCCTTGACTGACTTGGTTATCCTCAACATAAAAGGACTTGAGAAGTCCGAATCTGACTTTGGGTACTAAAACTTAAGAAAAAGGTTTGCAACAAACGGTGTGGTAGTATATACACATGGAGCATTCATACATGTATACATACACACCACACACATACACACACACACACACGCACACACATATATATTTATAATATGTTTGTACAATAATATTTTTTTATGCAGTTGAGAGTTCGTTTCACGAAATTTTTTTTCGCAATAAACTAAGAAGTTATGAAAGTCGAGTTTTTAAAAGAAAGGTTGATAAAGTATAACAGATCGTGTAACTTTTTCCCCTCTGCAATCCGTTTTGAAGTCCTACTAACATGTATATTTAGTGTAGATGTATTGATACTTAAGGAGAGAGAGAGAGAGAGAGAGAGAGAGAGAGAGAGAGAGAGAGAGAGAGAGAGAGAGAGAGAGAGAGAGAGAAACCCTTAACCAGTATGATTAAGTAAAAATAAATATGGATTAGTTGTTCAGTCAGCATGTGGGATATTCCCTAAAGTTTTTCCACCCAAAATAGTTTGCTGAGTTACTATTATTCACGGACTTTAGGTGAGGCAGAAAACAAAGAGCTAGACTTGACTGCACCGTGTTAAGCAAAGTTTATGCAGGCCACAAGCAATTTTGTCTCCGTAACATACCCTGGCCGGGATCATGCTCCAATTTTAGCGTTTCTTGGCTTTTCGGCAACAAGTTTTTACTTACTTATTTGTTTGTGTCTTTATTTATTTATTTATTTATTTATTATTTGTTTGTTTATTTGTTTGTTTATTTAAATATTTACTTACATATTTATTTATTTATTTATTTATGTAAGTATTTATTTATTTTTCACATGGTGATGTCTAAGTTTTTTAAGTTGTCTGATTCAGTTTTATTTTTTTGAGAAGTCAGTGGTCATTTAGGCTTTTTCCTCGTGACTGTGGTTGCTTTCTGAAAATAATAATAATAATAATAATAATAATAATAATAATAATAATAATAATAATAATAATAATAATAATAATAATAATGAGTGTATCTCGTCGCATTTATCTGCCATTTTCTCCTCAGCGAAATTTTTCACGTTTCGATATTTTGTTTTAGATTGAGTTATTTTTTACTTTCTTATGAACCTTATACACATTGTTGACATTGTTAATTATAACACAATATTTTGTCCTCAAATTTCCTACATGTTGTTATTTGCCTTCAAACTTCATAACACTTTATCTTGCAAATAAACAAGTAAAGAAAGTGTCCGTAACAGGGAGAGTTGCCAATTAGTGAATAATGAATGAAAGTCACTCGAAACCTCCAACAGTACTTTGATGTCTGACTTCGCCACATACACATGTGAGAACACATGACAGTGTAGGGTACGAAGTCAATTGGCTTTTGGCCCAGCAGGTGGTAAATCTTCCCACAAAATAAACAAGATTTAATGGGTCTTTGGTTTTCTTTGAGGTTAGATCCCATTTATTCCTTATTTTTTTTTTCTTCTGGCCTGACTAGATAAGGACAATTGATTATACCTGTCCCAGAAGGTATTTGGCTTCAATTCCAAGTACTGTGGAATGAAATTGGTATCATATTCTACCTATTCCTGTGCGACGTTCATGCCACATAGTGCAAAGTCGAGACGTTGGCTTGATTTTTTTTATTACATTAAAGTAATGATTTCCTTCGTGATTTAAAGAATTTTCTGAACCAAAAGGTAATGATAATGGTCTTCTCAATACAGACATATTGTATATAATTATTTTTGAATATCTCGTTAACTCTGAAAGCTTCTGACGTACATGATTTCATGTAATTGGTTTTCGAATGCCAAAGGACAATCTTTCAAGATTTGGAGAGTCATTTATAAAAAAAGATTTTAATATAAAAAATAAACATTGCTGTAGATGGAAACATACATAAGCAAATTACTCACTGAATGGAAATTTAGATAACCTAATGCTTATATGAAAGATGTAAAATATTATGCTTTACAAAAACGAGAATTTACATTTTTGGCTTTTTCCTTGTCTCCTTTTTTTTGTTTATTTGTTTCTGAAAGAAATAATTAACTTAGAAAATGAATGAAGAAATCTGTAGATGGATACTAACGTATGCAAATTTGTAATGAATGGAAATGTAAATAACAGCACTTGTATGTAAAATATTTTGTACGAAAACGGAAATTAACTTTCTTAGCTTTTTTCTTGTCTCATTTTTTGTTTGTTTGTTTGTGTCTGCAATACCCCTCTTTAACGTCCTGTTTTTTTTCTAAGTCTGTATCACACTAATCACGTTCTGGTTTGAATTTACTGAGCTCTTGAGGTCACTCACAAGAATGTCTTGGGTCATTGACACCAAAAAAAGTGCTGACTTCAGCAAAGAGTTAAGAACCTCTTAGTGTTCTGCGGCTTTCCAGATTTACCACTGTCATGAATAAAGAGAGAGAGAGAGAGAGAGAGAGAGAGAGAGAGAGAGAGAGAGAGAGAGAGAGAGAGAGAGAGAGAGAGAGAGAGAGAGAGAGGTACTTCTTTTAGTTTTTTCTGCCCTTTATCTTTTTATTGCAAATTTCTAATCTGTCTAATACACACGGGCGGAGAGAGAGAGAGAGAGAGAGAGAGAGAGAGAGAGAGAGAGAGAGAGAGAGAGAGAGAGAGAGAGAGAGGTGGTTTTCTGTAATATCTACTTGATTCAGATATGTACAGAAACTTCCCAGACACACACACAGACACAGATTCTTTTCAATAATATCTACTTTGTTCAGATATCTACAGAAATCTTCACAGAGAGAGAGAGAGAGAGAGACGTGGAACACACACACATACAGATGGTTTTCTGTAATATCTACTTGATTCAGATATCTGCAGAAACTTCACACACACACACACACACAGATTGTTTTCAGTAATATCTACTTTGTTCAGATATCTACAGAAATCTTCAGAGAGAGAGAGAGAGAGAGAGAGAGAGAGAGAGAGAGAGAGAGAGAGTTAGACGGCCTCCTTCTCCTATCAGGCAAATCTATTGAATTTATGTGTTTATTTCGAATGCCCCCGCAATCGGCCGCCTTCCACACAAGACCTCCCT
This sequence comes from Macrobrachium rosenbergii, assembly GCF_040412425.1. Taxonomy (NCBI): domain Eukaryota; kingdom Metazoa; phylum Arthropoda; class Malacostraca; order Decapoda; family Palaemonidae; genus Macrobrachium; species Macrobrachium rosenbergii. Next base: position 36,303,251 of record NC_089742.1, on the reverse strand, counting down.
TCTACTTCTCCTTTGTAGACTCCTTTGCCAAATTTACTCTTTATTCCCCTCCCATTGTCGACTTATTCCTCGAAGAGAGTAATCATGATAAATCAGTAGAAGGAGTCGATACCATCGATTGAATGTCGACTGTTCAGGTCATATTCGTATGAGAGGAAGAGTGCAATATGCTGATGACTGCCTTTTTATTTTCTTTGGTTTTTCTTTCCTTTTTTCCATCTCTAGGTTTGTTGTTTTATTTTTGCGTTGCATCTCCTCCTTTTCAGTGCCTTTTTTGTGTGTGTTTGACATGTATCATAACCTTTTCGTTTGCCTTCAGTTTTTCTCTTTTCATTTTTTCTATTTCTCGAAAGCAGGTTATATGTTTCAGCGGCGCTTTTCTTTATCTTTCGCCTTTTTTTTATATTTTTTCTTTATCTTTCTCTTTTATTTGTATATTTGTATATTTCTATTTTTCCGTTTCCTTTATCTTTCTATTTTATTTGTATTTTTGCATTTGTATCTTTTCGTTTACTTTATCTTTCTCTTTTATTTGTATTTTTAAGATTTTTCCGGAAGCGTTCTTTTATCATCGACCTTATCATATTTTATCATTCCATTTTCTTTGTGTTGTGATTAAATGAAATATAGCCTTTTCTTATGGTATTCTCTTCGTTTTCCTCTTATCGTGTATCTTGTAAAGGTGTCTCATTAAATGTTTTCTGTTCCCCTCCCATTTATTTGGCTTGCGAGAATTACATCCTTTCCATTTGATTGCATAGAAATGACTTAGATCCTCTATCAGTATCCCTGTGGGGTCCTTGGAGTTTATTATATCTCTCTAGTTTCATTTGTTTGTATTTCATTAGGTGTTCGCCTTCGCCCTTAATACAGTATTTCGCAATCTCTCTCTCTCTCTCTCTCTCTCTCTCTCTCTCTCTCTCTCTCTCTCTCTCTCTGTGTGTTGTTTCGGAAGGATGTTGTTGGATAAAAAGCGTGATCTATTTAATTCAATTTTGTTTTATGCCAACATCTCTTTCTCTCTAACCTCTCTCTCTTTCTCTCTTGGGTTACCATAGCAACATCTCCCTTTCATGTTCTGTTATGTTTGAGAGAGTATTGCTTTGTAGTGTCAGTTTTATGTTTATCATCAGGAATCGGTGGCATTTTATAAGTTTTCTCTTCTTCTACTGTTGTAATTTATTTCATAATTTATTTAATTTTCTTTCTTTCTTTTATTTTTTTTTACAAAGAGAGTCGTTTATTAGGACACTGTTTGATTTTGAACTTTTGTCATCTTGCTCACAGTTTGGCGAAGGCCTATACGTTAGGCCTATCTTGAAATGAGAAACATCGAGCGAATGGTTCAGGGCAGTACCTTTCTTATTCCAGCAAATGTTTTCCTTATATATATATATATATATATATATATATATATATATATATATATATATATATATATATAAACATATAATATATATATATAATGTCCTTTGTCTTAATATCTAATTCGCTATACCTCGGAAATAATATATTTTTCATATATGTTACCTGAAGGGATTTTTAGTTGATAATAAGTTCGTCGTTTCGTGGCCTGAACCACGGAAGACAAGAGAGTCAGAACTACAGTGACGCGTATTAAACCATATCAACTAAAATTCTCTAGTAACATATGTGAGAAATATATTATTACCTAAATGAACGAATTAGATAAAGAATTAGATATATGAATCAGGACATAAAATTCATTCATATATATGCTATCTATATGTAATCATTACGCATATGTGATATAATATATATTATATATGTATATGTATATATATATATATATATATATATATATATATATATATATATATATATATATATATATATATATATATATACACATACAGAATCTATGTTAGCTATATTTATGGGCAGTTACATAGAGAAGAAAATAATAATTACTGATGGACGTTTTGGTAACAATTTTCTTGGTGGTATTTGCCCTTTCATACACCGTTACCTAATCAAAAGTTCATTTTATGAGCAATAACGAGGACAGACGGCTGTAAACGAAAACCAGATCGTTGTATTGAGCGCTGCAGTATTCGTAAAAATCGCTTGCTTAAGCAATTTTCCTCTCTAGCACTGAAGCCATTAAATAATTCCCATTGCTTACACACGGTTCGTGAATTGTTTTCGTGAAGAAACCGGGTAACTCTGACGCTGGATCTTCGAGCGTATAAACGAAAAGCCCCTTGATTTTCTAAAGATCTTGACAACTTCCATGACCTTTTATCAGATCTCATTTTTTCTTTTAACTCTAACTTCCCCTAGGGGGTAAGGCTGTCAGTGGGCCTCATGCGGTGCACTGTAGGCATTGTTTAAGGTTCTTTGCATCGTTCCTTCGTCCCCTAGCTGCAGCCCCTTTTATTCCTTGTATTGTACCTCCGTTCATATTCTCTTTCTTCATCTTTCTTTCCACCCTGTCCTAACAATTGATTCATAATACAACTGGATGGTTTTCCTCCTGTTACACCTTTCGAACCTCTTTATTGTCAATTTTCGTTTCACCTCTGAATGACCTCATAGGTGCCAGCGTTTGGCCTTTTTCTTATATTATATATTCTATTCTTTTACCTCTAGGTATTCGCTGAACTCAGAGTGTTTATAGATTAAGTTTAATATCAATATGGAAAGATATTTCGCATATAAACATTTCACTAATATCTGTGACAAGTACACGAGCCTGTCAGTTTAAGTATGGGTCCTTAGTAAGAAGGAAAGTCTATAAACTTCCCATGTAACAATACACCAACGTATGAATATTCATATGCATACACATTTCATAGAATGCATATGAGCACTTTTTAAATGCGCACAAATATATACAAATATATTCATTTTCCTGTACTGAACGGGAGCATATTTGTTAGTGTATGAGGGAATTGTGGAGTTAGTGTTCCTATATAGAAAATAAATTGTAAATTAGTGGAGTGAATCATACAAGGACTTTTTTTAAATAATGGCGATAGAAATTGTAAGAACCATAGTGTTAGGATATATATATATATATATATATATATATATATATATATATATATATATATATATATATATATATATATATATATATATATATATATATATATGTCAAAAGATGATTTAGACATAAATTAACAGATAGATGCGTGTTTGTAAATATGTAGATATGCACATTATTTATGCGTATATATGGAGGCATGCACATTATTCATGAATGGATGAAATCAACATGTTTTTAGAACAAAACTATATGTAAAAAAAGTGCACCAAGGAGCTCTTACTCCCTACTTTGTATTTATTTATGAATAAGTTCTGCATTTCTTAAAACCAGATAAAAGATAAAGTAAATATATCGCTCTTTTCAAACGGGGTATAGCTTATGTAACCCGTATATCCATTAAAAGTATCAAGGCTCAGTATAAAATCAATTTCCATCTACTTCCTTTTTCAGGTTTTCAAAGGATATCTAGGAATTCGAGCGCGTCGAAAAATATATTCAGATGAGGCAGGCTAAAAAATGATTTTTGTCAAAAGTGATCTTCCGAATAAACCAGGCGAGTTTGTCGGGAAAATCCCAGCTAACCGTCATGTCAGTTTCGACGCGAATGACGGGATGACAGCAGAAAGTATCAAATATTCCTGGACCTCAGCATCGTAGTCGCGAGGGGGGGAGGGGTGCCGTCAGTGGTGCACTGTAGGCAGTACTTGAGGTTCTTTGCAGCGTCCCTTCGGCCCCTAGCTGCAACCCCTTTCATTCCTTTTACTGTACCTCCGTTCATATTCTGTTTCTGTCCATCTTATTTTCCACCCTCTTAATTCTAACAATTGTTTCATAGTGCAACTGCCAGGTTTTCCTTTTGTTGCACCTTTAAAACCATATTTTTTTAAATCTCAGTTTCTCTTTCAACGCTGGATGACCTCATAGGTCCCAGCGCTTGGCCTTTCCACCCTCTCCTAACAATTGTTTCATGGTACAACTGCCAGGTTTTCCTTCTGTTGCACCTTTAAAACCATATTTTTTCCTCAGTTTCCCTTTCACCGGTGAATAACCTCATAGGTTCCAGCACTTGGCCTTCGGCCTAAATTCTATTTTACATTTCTGGACCTCAGTGTCCAGGTGTATAAAATCTGCTGTTTTACCGTGATAGGGTTTTTTTGTCGAAGGAGAAGAGGATTAAAGAAAAATTATTGTTTACAACTGTGGACATTTTCACCATTGTCTTTTGACTCTCCCACTGTTTTTTTTTTTTTTTTTTGTTTTACAAGCTCCAGGAGTATGATGGCATTTCGCAATAAGCGCATTTATATGCTTCCTCCCAGTTATTACTGTTCTTATTATTCTTACTAGTTCTTTGTGTTTCCTGGATTCTCCATTTGCATAAAGGTTCCCGCACGTGTTATGAAATTCAAATTGCAAACTGGTGTTACAGTGCTTTAAAAAGCATCCGTATTTATTCAGCTTTGCGTTTAATATTTTTTGAGTGCATACTCCTGTATCTGAAACCACTAATGGGACAGGGCATATGTTATTATCCACTGATATTATTGCTGTGTTAATATTCTCTTTGAAACTTTGGTGTCTCTCTTGGCATGAAAATTTGGAATTGCATCTCTGTTTCAAAATGTAAAATGTATCCAGCAGGAAAACGAAGAGGTTTACAATTTATATTTTTTAATATTTCTGAAAGAGTAAAAACTGAAACAAGATAATTGATAGAAAGGACTTTAAACCAAAATGCGTATTGTATTAATAAATACGAAGACATCCTCGGAAAAATAACATTTTAGCTTAGTCATTGAAAATCAGATAGGTGATAAACTGTTTTTCACAGCCTGAGAGAGAGAGAGAGAGAGAGAGAGAGAGAGAGAGAGAGAGAGAGAGAGGAGAGAGAGAGAGAGAGAGAGAGAGAGAGAGAGAGCATAAAATAGAAAGAAAGTAAATAGATCGCGCTTTTTAATCCAACATTCTCTCTTTGTTGTTTCGGAATGAGAGAGAGAGAGAGAGAGAGAGAGAGAGAGCAGCAGAGGCAGCAGCAGCAGGCGATCCATGATACAGTGAAGGTCGCAAAAGCTTCCTTGGAGAAAATAGGGAAAAATTGAGCATTTACGCGACCAGAAACATCCAATTTTTCCACTCCGGAATTTTTTTCTCTCTGATAGCCAATAAATGGCGTGAAGGAATGTATGTGTCTGGGGCAGAGGAAGTGGAGAATTTTGATTTTGGTTT
>NC_089742.1:36280512-36290512 GCF_040412425.1 Macrobrachium rosenbergii | reverse complement strand
GCAAAGAGGGGAAGGTTCTAAAAGAAAGGCCACTTAAAGAGGAGGTTTTAAGTAAGAGAGATTCTACTTAAAGGAAGGTTTTAAGTAAAAAGATTCTGCCACTTAAAGAGGGAAGGTTTTAAGTAAGAAAGACTCTCAACCCAAAGGAAGGTGCCCACTTAAAAGAGGAGGTTTTAAGTAAGAAAGGTTCTGCCACTTAAAGAGGAAAGGTTTTAAGTAAGAAGGATTCTGCCCACACTTGAGAGAAGGTTTTAAGTAGGAAAAGATTCTGCCACTTAAAGGGAAGGTTTTAAGTAAGAGAAAGATTCTGCCACCTAAAGAGGAAGGTTTTAAGTAAAAGATCCTGCCATAAAAGGAAAGAGGTTTTAAGTAGGAAAGATTCTGCCAGCAAAGAGATGTTCTAAGCAGAAAGATTCTGCAACTTAAAAGAGGGAAGGTTTAAGTAGAAAGGTCTGCTACTTAAAGAGGAAAGGTTTAAGTAGGAAAGATTCTGCCACTTAAAAGAGGAATGTTCTAAATAAGAAATTCTGCATTACTTGAAAGAAGTATAGTTTTAAGGAAGAAAAATTCTCCTACTTAAAACAGGGAAGGTTTTAAGTAAGAACAATTCTGCCACTTAAAAGAGGGAAGATTTTAAGTAAGAAAGATTCTGCCACTTAGAAGAGGGTAGGTTTAAGTAAGAAAGATTCTGCAACTTAAAAGAGGGAAGGTTTTAAGTAAGAAAGATTCTGCCACTTGAAAGAGGGTAGGTTTTAAGTAAGAAAGATTCTGCCACTTATCAGAGGGAAGGTTTTAAGTAAGAAAAATTCTGCCACTTAAAAGAGGGTAGGTTTCGAGTAAGAAAAATTCTGCTACTTACAAGAAGGAAGGTTTTAAGTTAGAAAATTCTGCCACTTAAAACAGGGATGGTTCTAAGTAAGAAAACTGCTACCACCTTGAAAGAAGTATAATTTTAAGGAAGAAAAATTCTGCCACTTAAAACAGGAAAGGTTTTAAGAAAGAAAGATTCTGCCCCTTAAAAGAGGGAAAGTTTTAAGTGAAAAATTCTGCCACTTAAAAAGGGAAAGTTTTAAGTAAGATAAAATCTGCCACTTGAAATAGGGTAAATTTAAGTAAGAAAAACAATGCCACTGAAAAGAGGAAATGTTTAAGTAAGAGGAATTCTGCCTCTTAAAAGAAGGAAAGTTTTAAATAAGAAAAATTCTGGGTCTTAAAAGAGGGAAGGTTTTAATTAAGAAAGATTCTGCCACTTTAACCAGGAAAGTTTTAAGTAAGAAAAATTCTGCCACTTAAAAGCGGGAAGGTTCTGATTAAGAAAAATTCTGCCACTTAAAAGAGGAAAGGTTTTAAGTAAGAAAAATTCTGCCATTTAAAACAGGGAAGGTTCTAAATAAGAAAGATTCTGCCACTTAAAAGAGGGAAGATTTTAAGTAAGAAAAATTTGCCACTTAAAACTAGGAAGGTTCTAAGTAAGAAGGATTCTGCCACTTAAAAGAGCGAAGGATTAAAGTAGGAAAAATTAACAGAAATATAATGTGAGATGCAACTTATGTTAATAATTGATTTTACGTGTAATTGCTGTGTACAGACCTCTAGCACATTCGTCTAATTACCAAAACCTTTGATAACTACAAAACTTCATAGAAGTGAGATTAATTTTAATTAATTGTACCGGGAATTATGATTAATATCATTTGTAAACGGCATCCTATAATCTGCTTTTATTGAGCTGACGACGTATATTCGCACGAATGTATTTTAAATTAACCGTGATTGGTGGAAGCTCGTGCTCAGCCCAAAATTGGTCACAGCGATATCGACTGCTGACATTTACCGTCAGTTCCAAAAAAATGGGCTAAAGTGATTTCATCTGCTGCGGTGCAAACCTTGCCTACAATACCAGTCCTTCATATAAATGTATATGTGTATTGTATACAGACAATGATTATAAATATGTGTATGTCGTATATAAACATTTTAAGAATATATATCTGTTGTACATAAATATGTGTCGTACATAAAAAGTGTAAAAACACATATCTGTTGAATATGAATATGTGTTTGTCGTATATAAATATTGTAAAAATATATGATATCTGCTGTATATAAAAATGTGTGTCGTATACAGAAACTGCAAAAACATGATATTAACTTTAAAATGTATTGGTGGACACTATGTCATGGTAGATGAGGTGCTTGTAGGAATGTATTTAGTTAATAACTAAAATGTATAAGCTTGCTAATAATCCCTTTGCAAACACCCCGCAATCCTAGATGGAACCTGAACTTAATCTTGCCGAACAAGAGGCAGTTGTTTAGATAACAGGAAAGTGTTGGTTAGGAACAGAGATCGGGTCTGGTCTTTAGATACCAAAAACTACCAGTACAGCATTATTATGGAAGATACGAACATATACGAATAAATTTTATCTTTTGTTATGGAAATTATTACAAATAACGTGAAACGCGATTTGTTGCATGAAATCTCAGTGGGCGACTCTTGAACAAGTAAAAAATGCGCCGAAGTTTCTTTGGCGCAATCGAATTTTCTGTACATCGTATAATCAAGGCCACCGAAAATAGATTTATCTTTCGGTGGTCTCGTTATAATGCTGTATGAGCCGCTGCCCATGAAACTTTAACCACGGGCCGGTGGTGACCTGTCCTATAGCGTTGCCAGATGCACGATTATGGCTAACTTTAACCTTAAGTAAAATAAAAGCTACTGGGGCTATGGGACTGCAATTTGGTATGTTTGATGATTGGAGAGTGGATAATCAACATACCAATTTGCAGCCCTCCAGCCTCAGTAGTTTTTAAGACCTGAGGGCGGACAGAAAAAGTGCGGACAGAATAAAGTGCGGACGGCCAGACAAAGCCGGCACAATGGTTTTCTTTTACAGGAAACTGAAAACCTGATCACACGCGTCGCTGGGTAGAATCATCCTTCCACACTTCTTCATCATTACATATCTGGAATGTATGGATGAAAAATACAGTGTTTTAATTGACTGAATCACTATTTTCGCTATATACCAATTCCCAGCACAAAAAACTAGTGAATAATTCTCTCTTCTGGCTCATAAGAGGCAAGTGTTAGCTTTAGAAGTTCAAAGCTTTTAGCTACTTAGACATACAGTACAGTGTTGGAGGAGTTCTTTGTGCTTCTGAGAGTTTAAAGAAACATGGCTTAACATCATTATATTTTCAAACAAGCCTCCGGTTTCCATAGACTACTCATGGAGAAAAAGTAGAGAGAGAGAGAGAGAGATTTTTTTTATCTTTTATTAGAGAGAGAGAGAGAGAGAGAGAGAGAGAGAGAGAGAGAGAGAGAGAGAGAGAGATTAAATAAAACTGACTCATGAAAATTTACCTCATTTCCTAAACTCACTCTCTCTCTCTCTCTCTCTCTCTCTCTCTCTCTCTCTCCGGTTTCCATAGACTACTCATGGAGAAAAGTAGAGAGAGAGAGAGAGATTTTTTTTATCTTTTATTAGAGAGAGAGAGAGAGAGAGAGAGAGAGAGAGAGAGAGAGATTAAATAAAACTGACTCATGAAAAATTTACCTCATTCCTAAACTCTCTCTCTCTCTCTCTCTCTCTCTCTCTCTCTCTCTCTCTCTCTCTCTAGTAACGACCGGCGACCTTAAAGAGGAGAGCATGGCAAAAATAACGAGATCGACGAGTGAGTGAAAAGTGGCCTTTCCAGTTGGGTCTCTGCCTTGTCAGTCATGCGGCTGATAACAAGTTTTGTCGTTTTGGTAAATCATTCTGTCATCGGGGCATTTTTGCCGTTTTGACGCCGCGAGCGACAACACGCTATGCCTCTCGTTATTGACTGGTCTCTGCTTTACACTTTATAGACAATAAATCATGTTTGGATATTTGAAAGGGCAAATGATATAAGACTATAAGAGAGAAAGAGAGAGAGATAGATAGATAGATAATGCTAGAGTATATTTACTCATTCCTCTAGTAAGCTTATTCTAGACATATTCCCATACATGTTTAAAATAACGAAGGGTATGAAATAAGTATTCTGTGATGTACTTTTATTGTTAAGGTTATATATATCTATCTATACAGTACTTATTGTATATATAAATAAATATATATATATATATATATATATATATATATATATATATATATATATATACAGTATATATATTATTATATATATATATATATATATATATATATTTATATGTTATAATATTATACGTTATATATATATATACATTATATATATATATATATATATATATATATATATATATATATATATATATATATATATATATATATAAGAGAGAGAGAGAGAGAGAGAGAGAGAGAGAGAGAGACAGAGAGAGAAAGCAAAATTGAATAAGATACTCACATAAACCAATTGTCACAAGGACACATGTTTACTCTTAGAAAAAAATTTACATCCATTTTCCCTGCTCTCTCTCTCTCTCTCTCTCTCTCTCTCTCTCTCTCTCTCTCTCTCATTTTTTATCCTTGCTTTTATTTCCATGCCCATCACTTGTCAATTAGTTCCTCACGACTTTTTTGGCAAGCTGAGCGAGATTCTGTTTGGCGGGGAACAATAATTCTTTTAGATAATGGCTTGGAATATATTTTATAGAGGCGCATACGATGTAGGGCGTAGAAGGTAATTTGAGAGTCATTAAATTTTTTTTTTATGATGGATGGATACAAATCGTGTATAAGAATATGTAGATGGGAGAGTGAGGTTGGGACCAGAGGGCATTATGTATGCATGGGTGTTTCATGCCTTAATGGCTTGAGAGATGGGAGAAGTAGAATAAACACGAAGTATGGGTGGAAATTGTAAGGTAAAGATGGGGCTTGTGTTATGTGGAGTAACTGATGTTTGCTTACGATGCAGAGTTAGTTGGTGATAGTGAAGAGGAACTGCCGAGACTAGAGAAAGTGTTTGGAAGAGTTTCTCTGAGGATTTTAATATTATTATTATTAAAATAAAATACTTTTACCAGGCCACTGAGCCGATTATCAGCTCTCACAGGGCTGGCCCGAAGGATTTGTCTTTACGTACATTTTTTTTTTCCTCCGTAGGGGGTTAATGCCGACAGTGCACCTCATGTGGTACACTGTAGGCATTACTTGAGGTTCTTTGCAGCATGCCTACGGCCCTTAGCTGCAGCCCTTTCGTTACTTTCACTGTACCTCCTTTCATATTCTCTTTCTTCCATCTTACTTTCCACCTTTTCCTAACAAATGATTCATAGCGCAACTGCTTTGAGGTTTTCCTCCTGTTACGTCTTCCAAACCTTTTACTGTCAATTTCCGTTTCAGCGCTGAATGACCTCATAGGTCCCAGTGCTTGGCCTTTGGCCTAAATTCTATATTCAGTTTATTTATGTTTTATCAATTATTATTTAAGAAGATTTTTCCAAAAGTTTATAATTGGATCAATTGCAAATGTTAGCAAGATTCAATTTATGAGGGTAACATGGAGGTCGGGTGGTGAATCTTAACCTTGAATACGAAAGAATGGGAGTGCTGGATTCGGTTGTGTGTTTGAGAGTTAATGTAACCGACGATGGAAGGATGAGGGAAGAGTTGAATAATAGAATAGGTGAAATAAGGAAGGCAGCAGGGTCACTGCAAAAGATGTGGAAGAGAAGAGTGGATGTGAAAGAAAAGGCTGGAATATATGATTTCACTCTTGAGCTAACATATGTTGAGGAAACTGAATGATGGATGTTTAAGGCTAATTCAGGATTTAGATAACTGGTTTGGATAACTGGTTTACGTAGTGTGCATGGAATTAGAATAATTGACTTGGTAAGAAATGAAGAGGAAAGGTGAAAAGATAGTCAGATTGATCTGAGGTGGTCTGATCAACTGGAGAACGGGGTTCGCAGTTGATGAACAGGTGTGCAATGGGTGAGAGGGTAAGAAGATGTGGAGGAGCTGTATGTAGATGTGTGTAGTGTGTGTGTGTGTGTGTGCATATATATATATATATATATATATATATATATATATATATATATATATATATATATATATATATATATATATATATATATATATATATATATATATATATATATATATATATATATATATATATATATATATATATATATATATATATATATAATATATATATATATATATATATATATATATATATATATATATATATATATATATATATATATATATATATATATATATATATATATATATATATATATATATATATATATATATATATATATATATATATATATATATGCAGTGATGGATTTCGAATTACTTGATGAGGAACATGATGGGTAATTTGATGATGTAACTGTAAAATCACTTAAAAATACATAAATTACTATGCTGCATCCTATGTATGGCGTCTAGTATTACATAACTTACAAGTTCTGTTTATTATTATTATTATTATTATTATTATTATTATTATTATTATTATTATTATTATTATTATTAACAAATATGTATATGAGACGAACGCCTTTTTTTCCACACAAAGAAAGAGAAAAACCAGCAAAATAAACATCGCCGATTAAAAAAAAATGCACACACAACCAAACAGAAAGAGAGAACCGAACAAAGATTCGTTGCCCAGCCAACATAAAAAAGCATTCTCTGGGTGATTGAAAACAATCTGAACGAAAAGAAGGTTGATGGAGGAGTCCGGATGAACATCCAGCCCCCAAAAATGAACGGGGATGAACATCCCCACGAGGTATATTAAACGCCGCAAATAACCGCAGATTTTTCAATAACGTAAATGGCCTGAAAGGTTATATCTATCTATCCATATCCCTGAGGGTGGGGGTTGGTGGTGGTGGTGGGGGGTTTGGGGTCGTACCTGCTTCCCCGGCTCACCTGGCGGACAATTGGTGAAATGGTAAAAATGAAAATACCTGGAAAGGGTCGTTGCGAGCAGTGTGTGTGATTTAAAAGGATAAGGGGACATAACAGAGGTTAATAGGCCTTGATCTAAACCGGTTCTCTGCACGCCCGGCTTTGCTTTGTGTGTGTGTGTGTGTCTATATATATATATATATATATATATATATATATATATATATATATATATATATATATATATGTATGTATATATATGTATTTACATTTACATATATATACACATACATACATATATATTCATACATATGTATATATATATATATATATACACACATATATATATATATATATATTCATACATGTGTATATCTATATATATGTATATATATATATATACATACGTTGTATGTATATGTGTGTGTGTTTGTAACTCAGAATGAAAAGACGCGCCATGACTCAAGCAACTGCCAAATTCTGATATATGAAACAATGGACAATATTGGTTTCGTGTATTTATATACGTTTCTTTTTCTTCTACTCTGCTTTAGACAAGCATCAAGACATACACTCTCAATTCTAAGGCAAGTCAAGCTTCAGACAACTCGATATTGACAGGCGAAAATCGACCTGTGTTCCCAACCATTTGTCTCCATGTCTTCTTTGGAGCAACGACTCCCGCTCTAGAGCTCCCATCCCTTTGTCACCTGACCAAAGTCATTTTTTCCCGAAGGCGTCCCCTTAGAGAAAGGCAACACGCACATCACTTTCGATCTGCCCTTAATGATGGTTTTTTGTTGACTCTTTATTGTTCGGGGGGAAGAAAAATAGGATTTCCAAGCAACAGCTGGGGCCTTTCATTTTCAAGGTCATAGACGCAGCTTCTTTAACATTTTTTAAACTTTTTTTCCTCGTACGTTTCATGTTTCGTTTTGGCAGTTCTCATTTTTAGTGTAATTAAACTTTTAATTATTTTGATGTTACATTCCTTTCCCTTCTTTTAATCCATTATCGTGTTAACCAGTCAGAGATGGTTTTTTGTTGTTTCGTACCCTCTCTGTGTTCGAGCTTGTATGTCATGTTTTGGTCAGTAGTTATTGTAGTGGTTGATGTCATGCTGTTATTAGAAGATATTTCTTTTTTGTTCATTATTATTATTATTATTATTATTATTATTATTATTATTATTATTATTATTATTATTATTATTATTATCTCACTCATTTGATTCTCTGCAAAGGTGAAAATAATTTGTAGGATTGCATAGGATTAAATCCCTTTTAATAATGTACATTTTAAATACAATTTCAACAGGCACATTAATGTGGAATAATAATAATAATAATAATAATAATAATAATAATAATAATAATAATAATAATAATAATAATAATAATAATAAATCTTAGTCGGTCTGTGTTCCTCCTATTGGAATATTTAATAATGACAATTTTAAATACAATTACAACAGAAACATCACTAAGGATTTATTTTAATAATAATAATAATAATAATAATAATAATAATAATAATAATAATAATAATAATAATAATAATAATAAGTCTCAGTCAGTCAATCAACTTCTACGTCACCATACATTTTTCCTTGGAATTTGTATGAAACTACAATTGTCTGTTCTTTCCTGAAAAGTTTTTCATGTCGTATCCTTATGGTTGAATCGGAGCTTTTTGTAATCATCATTTAATTTTTCAAAATAAAATCGCCTACATGCCTGTAGTTGTTATAGAATGTATGAAAGTATATCATACTCATCGTAACACACACACGTGTGTATATTCATATATATGTGTGTGTATATATATATATAAATATACATATAGTATATATATGATACGTATGTATATATATATATATATATATATATATCATGTATATATATATGTATATATATATATATATATATTTATATTTTTATATATATATATATATATATATATATATATATATATATATATTATATATAGTACATATATAATACACGTATATACTATATACACATATATATAAGATATATATATACATACATACATACATACATACATACATACATACATACATACATACATACATACAAAGTAGTCTTATTTAACGAAATTCTGCGCTCATGGGGAGAGAGAGAGAGAGAGAGAGAGAGAGAGAGAGAGAGAGAGAGAGAGAGAGAGAGAGAGAGAGAGAGAGAGAGAGAATATTTGATAATTTGTTGATCCTCGTAATAAAAGTGGCGTGTGAGTATATTATATTCCTCCCGTACGAGATAATTAACTTCAAAATTAAAGATATGATTTTGAAAATTGCTAATAATCACGTGATATTATTACTGCTCGTCATGTGTGAATCTCCCTCAGTTGTTAAATGAAAATAGTTGGGTATCCATTTGTGTAATATTATTATTATTATTATTATTATTATTATTATTATTATTATTATTATTATTATTATTATTTCCAGTACCTGAATTTTCGTACCTCTCTTCTCTGTCTGTCTGTCTGCCAGTATATATATATTATATATATATATATATATATATATATATATATATATATATATATATATATATATATATATATACATATTTATGTATATATATATATAAATATAAATATACTGTATATATATATATATATATATATATATATATATATATATATTATAGTACACACAATCTACGTCTCAAATAAATATATATATATATATATATATATATATATATATATATATATATATATATATATATATATATATATATATATATATATTACTATATATAGTACACACACAATCTGGTCTCAAATAAATACCCAGGCATTATATGCATAAGTGAAAATAGTCAGTGCACTGCCTCGCATCGCAAAGGAATTTTGACAGGACTGTCGAAAAAAAAAAAAAATTAAAATGCACGTGACATGTACATCGTTAGCCATCACATTAATCTTCTTATATGCAAATGCCGAGCCACTTGCATTATTTAGCGAGAGATATTCGTATGCAAATGCAGGTGTGAGAATAATCCTATTGCAAGCAAAGTCACGTCATTATTGGCATTGTTGCTGTTACTGTTGTTGTTTTCGATGTTGTTATTTTTGTTGTTGCTTTAACTGGTGTAATGCAGATGTTAAGA
>NC_089742.1:36243012-36278012 GCF_040412425.1 Macrobrachium rosenbergii | reverse complement strand
TGTTCTTTTATGAAGCGTTAAAATCATCGTGTTCATATGTAAATACATTGAATCATGTTGTATTATATATTATTCCTTATTTTCTCGCTCGGTAGACTGTAGATACATCTCTGTATAGATCAGCGTATCTGTCGTACACAAAAACTTACATGTAAAACAGCAGTTGTGTTTATTATCTTGCACTGCATAACAATATACACCACTTTCGTACCTAGGCATTCGCGTTTGTTACCTCAACAGTCGCGTAACAATCCTCGGTATACAAAGGTCAAAGCCAAGGTCATACTTACAGGTCAGAGGTCAAATAAGGATTTAACGTACGTCATGAGCTTTTAGCCTTACAACAAGGAGGTTTTACACTGGGCATGCATGATCCACTAATGAAGTTGATGTGCGCGGTAAAAAGGGTTTAGGGCAAGGTCATCATGCTTAAGAGCTGAAATTTAATATCAAATAGGAATTTGTCACCGGCGGCGGCTCATTATCTCACGAAAACATGTTGCTTCTATAAAGAATCAAAACACTTGAAAGTATAGCGCAGATGCGTGGTCGTAACGATACATATATATATATTATATTCATAGATATATATAATTATTTATATATATATATATATATATATATATATATATATATATATATATATATATATATATATATGGTATATATATATGTAATATTATATATACTGTATATATATGTATACATATATATTATATATATATTTTATATTATATATACAAATATAAATATTATATGTAGATATATGTTATGTATATATAATATGGGTGTATGTATATGTGTATACATATATATATATATATATATATATATATTTATACATACAAACATATATATATATATATATATATATATATATATATATATATATATATATATATATATATATATTATATATATATATATATAAATTTGGAAAGAGAGAGAGAGAGAGAGAGAGAGAGAGAGAGAGAGAGAGAGAGAGAGAGAGAGGTAGAGAGAGAGAGAGAGAATGCTTGGAAACCCTTGAAGAGTGTGCATGGTAGATCTGTTTCTATTTATTTATCTGGTGCTTTCTTCCCCCTGTTCTCGAATTCTATTCAGTCATGGAGAATCCATTCTCTGGAAGCTAGGTTTGCAGATGTCTGCACACTATGAATAATGATATATAGTAATAATAATAATGATAATAATGGTGGTAATAATAATGGTCTTTAAAAACTCATATAATTCAAAAGACAATTTTTTTTACTCAAATCCAAGCACCCCAGAAAAGTTTGTATTTTATATATCAATTTTTTTACTCAAATCCAAGCACCTCAAAAAAGCTTGTATTTTATATATAAATTTTTTACTCAAATCCAAGTACCCCAAAGAAGTTTGTATTTTATATATAAAATTTTTTTACCAAATCCAAGCATCCCAAAAAAAGCTTGTATTTTATATATAAATTTTTTTACTCAAATCCAAGCACCCCAAAAAAGTTTGTATTTTATATATAACTTACCAAAAAAGATCCCAAAAAAAAGCATCCCATAATAAATCACTCATATTTTATATATAAATCTTTTACTCAAATCAAGCACTAAAAAGTTTGTCTTTTATATATCATTTTTTCACTCAAATCCAAGCACCCCAGAAAAGTTTTTATTTTATGTATTGGCCACAGCATTCTAAAATTTCACGCCGATCGAATGTGCACAGGACTTAGGGCGCCGATACCGTTCAGGATTGCCTGGCGTCAACGGCTGACTAATTCATGAGTCATGTCAGGACTAGGTGGGGGTGGTGGGGAGGGGGGAGGGAGGGGAGGAGGGAGGGGGGAGGAGAGTTGGGGAAGGGAGGGGAGGGTGTTGCTCACCAGAGAGACAAAGGAGGAGGCGAATTTCTTGGCGAATTTCACTCCGGTGTTGTTCGGACGTTCAGATGTTCTTGTTTTGCCTTTTGTTAAATAAAAAAAAAAAGGAAAACAGTCACTTCTATGGCTTTCAGGCCTCTTGGTGACCCTTTGCCTGTTGCACAAGATTGCTACAGTTTGTTACGTATTGTTTACAGTGTAGCCCCTACGTGTGCAAGTAGCTGTAGAAGAATATTTTCGTATGTTTAAGAAATATGAAATATGCACTCAGTTGTAGAAGAATATTTTCGTATCTTCAAGAAATATGCAGTCATTCTTAGAGGACTATTTTCGTATATTTAAGACAAATGCAATCAGTTGTAGAGGAATATTTTCGTATATTGAAGAAATAGATGAGTACTGTAGTTGTAGAAGAATATTTTCGTATATTTAAGAAATATGCAATCAGCAGTATAGAAATATTTTCGTATATTTAAAACATCTGCAATCAGTTGTAGAGGAATATTTTCGTATATTGAAGAAATAGATGAGTACTGTAGTTGTAGAAGAATATTTTCGTATATTAAGAAATATGCAATCAGCAGTATAGAAATATTTTCGTATATTTAAAACATCTGCAATTAGTTGTGAGAATATTTTCTCAAATTGAAGAAATAGATGAGTACTGTGCTGAAGAATATTTTCGCATATTTAAGAAATATGCAAATCCAGCAGCTTAGGAATATTGCGTGTGTTTAATAACTATGCTATCAGCTGTAGAAGAAAATATACGCATATTTTCGTATATTTAAGAATTATGCAGTCAGTTGTATAGGAATACTTTAGTATCTTGAAGATAAAGATGGGTACTGTAGTTGTAGGATATTTTCGTATATTTAAGAAATGCGCAGTCAGCAGCACAGTAATATTTTTGTATTTAAGACTCTTCAGTCAGCTGTTGAAGAATATTTTCGTATAGTTTCGTATATTTAAGAATTATGCAATCAGTCGTAGAAGAATAGTTTCGTATATTTTCGCATATTTAAGATACGAATCTTCTTTGGTTTCCATGACGTCGACCCCTCAGCCCTGAATATACATGATTTGCGCCCATTAGAATTTCATACTAATACCAAAATGGCCGACAGCACTCGGTGTATTAACAATGCAATATCTCCGGACGCATTTTAGCATTATAGATTTCTTGATTTATAGTTTAGATATTTGGTATTTTTCCTGATAAGGTTCTTTAATTCATCATCTTTTTTTTGTGTTACTTCTTGAAGCTACTGTTGTCACTATTCCCTGTTCGCTAATTTCATTAGTTATCAGTTGCAAATCGGAGGTTAATGACAAAACCTCCGTCGGTGCAGATAACATAGATAACTGAAAAAATGAGTATTCGACACTTTGCCAAAAGGGGGACAGTAGCTTATATACATACAGTATATATATATATGTATAGATATATATATATATATATATATATATATATATATATATATATAAATGTTTATATGTATATATATATATATGTGTATATATATATATATGTATATATATATATATATATATATATATATATATATATATATGCTTATATATATATTATTTATTACAGGCAAATAGCAAATACAGGCATTTTTTATGAACTTAAATAGAAATACAGGCGATGACGAATGCAAAGGCATTTTGGTCAAGAAAACTATGACTAAAACAGTGACTTTGGCACTCACACTGCTCGCCGTGTTTAGTACTAACCCTGGGGTGTCAAACGTATTTCCATATGTTTAGTACAAGGCCTGGGGATCCAAATGTCCCTGGAGTGCATTTCGTTATCTGCCTGAAATTTCAGGCAGTTGTAAAATGCCTAGTTTCGCTATCAGCCTGCAACATATATACATGCATACATGGCTACATACATGTATATATGAATAAGATAAAATCCACAGAAGGAAACAGAAACACTGAGTGCTGCGAGGCCTTCGATTCTGGGTCCTTTTACTCGCAGCACTCCAGTGTTTTATTCTTCAGATTTTATCTTTATTTATATATCTATCATTCCATATTTTCATGATTCAGTTATACATACATATATGTATATGTATATATATACAACATACATGCATAAATACATATACATGTATATATATATATATATATATATATATATATATATATATATATATATATATATATATATATATATATATATATATATACACACAGTATATTACAGTCAGTGGTAGGCTGTCGTCACTGAAGTCAGAGACAGTTGCCGTTCGGTGGTTCGAATCCATCAGATGGCCACCACTTATCAATTGTAATTCCCCTTCGGTGTTATTTCCGAGGTGGAGCACATTGGATATTAAATTACATTTGTAGGTCAATGTTTGTGTATAAAAAAATGTCACGGCGATGTGATAAAAATTCATATATATGTATATAGGCCTATGTATATATTTTGTATACAGATACACACATATATATAGTATGTGTGTGTTTTGTGTTTGTGCCTACGTCTGTGTCTAAGTCTTAGTATGTGTGTGTTTTGTGTTTGTGTTTGTGCCTGCGTCTGTGGCCAAGTCTTTACGAGCAGGCTTCTATGAGCGTAAATGTACGAGTGGATATCGTGTTTTATTTAATATATTTTTTGAATTCCTACCTCAAGGTAACGTAATGCAATTACACCTATTTCTAGACGTCTGTCGGATTTTTTTTATTACCAAATAACCTTGACCCAAAACCCCACACTACATGTGCAGTAAAAAAAAAATCTTTTGGGATTGTTCAACGGGATTTGTTGCAAAATGCGGTGCAAAGCCACGGAACGCTTCACAGAAGACTAAACTGTAATAGGATGCTGATTTCCCAACGCGTCGATGTTCATTCTAGGAAAATCAAATCTGGCTGGATGTTGGCCTATATTTAAATATAAAGTTTTGGGATGTCTTTTCAGGAGGTAGCATTAGTGATGAAAAATGGGTTCCTTGGAATTCGTCACAGTGTTTGTGAAGTCAGAATCACTGATTTAGTTTTCGAATACATTATGGTTGATGATTCTTTATACTGTAGACAGTTTTCTAATTGTGGCATATCAGTAAACATTATACTTTATACATCCTAAAACAGAAATGCATAATTCTGTATTCAACAAATGGCCAGTTTCGTATTAAAAGATGTATAATTCCGTATTCAGCAAATGTATACTATCGTATTCAACAAATGTATAATTTCCTATTCAACAAACTATAATTATGTGTTCAATAAATGTATAATTTCGCATTCAACAAATGTATAATTTCGTATTCAATAAACTTATAATTCTGCATTCAACAAATGTATAATTTCGTATTCAATAAATTTATAATTCTGCATTCAACAAATGTATAATTTCGAATTCAGTAAATGTATAATTCCGTTTTCAACAAATGTATAATTTCATATTGAACTAATGTTTAATTTCTTATTCAACAAATGTACAATTTCGTCTTAAACAAACGTAAAATTCCGTATTCAGCTAATGTATATTTCCATGATACAACAAATGTATTATTCCGTATTCAACAAGTGTACAAAATCTTAGTAAACAAGTATATAATAACATATTCAACAAATGTACAATCTCATTTTTAACAAACGCACAATTCCGTATTCAACCAATGTGCAAATCCGTATTCAACAAATGTATAATCACGGATTCAACAAATGTATAATTCCGTATTCAACCAATGTATAATACCGTATTCAACAAACGTATTAACTTCGCATTCACCTCAGATTAACCCACAAATCTCGGCCTGATCCGACAGATTCTCAGAAAGCGTTTGTTAGCCTTTTATCGTTATATATTCTCCTCGGGACTTAATAAGCTGATCTCAAACTTGGACAGATTCCCCGGGAACACAAGGGGCTTATGATCTGCCGGCGATAATTGTCGTCCTCTGAAAGCTTCTAAAAGATTCAAACAGAACTGAACAATGAAAACGCCCCCTGTGAAAGCAGGTGGCAGGCAATGGTGCCTTTATGACGTCAATGCCAGTGTTTTTGATCTTACTGTGATTTTTTTTTCTCTGTTCCTCCCAGCGTTCAATTCATTGCCGTCAGTTTATGTGAAGGACGGAGCAGTCGCTTGATTTGACTGGGTAAAATTGGTTAGACCTTCAAAGCCTTTAGACTTGTAAGTTATCTGGCTGTAAGTTTCGATGCAGTCTGGATGAAGGGAAGACTTGATTTTTGTTACTTGGATTCCAGAATATTCCAGAGTTAGTGGAAGAAGTAAGGCATATCACCAAAATAGCTTAATTAACACGTATAGCGTTTTGGTATCTTAGAAAATATGGCCAGAAATTCTAATTTTTCACACATGAAGATCATGATAACTAGCCAAAATGGGCACATGTGCATTATAGAATGTAGATATCCAAGTCATTTTCAGAAAATTCATTTATGTCAAATATGAGGATGTACACACGCTGAAATTTTATTTATTTATTTTTCAATTTTAAAACCAAGAATATGAAAATGGTTGAAGGAAAGGACAGGATCTAGCCCCTAAGGAGGTGTGAATCTTTTTCTCAAAATAGAACCTGCAATTTGGAAACAAAAGGCATGGGAGAATTCCGGAGCTGTGCGGTTACAAGTACCCACTCTCCCTCACATTTTTAGATGGCAATTCTGCACCTTCATTGGCGAATCAGAAAATCTTGAGATCTTTTGAACGTTTTGTTTTTAAACGTACTGCAAATTAAGCAGACGTGATCTTTCCAAAAACAGTGTACATTAACTTTGACAACGTAAATATGTTATTATTATTATTATTATTATTATTATTATTATTATTATTATTATTATTATTATTATTAGTGAGGATTCCCTATAATAATAATAATAATAATAATAATAATAATAATAATAATAATAATAATAATAATAATTATTATTATTATTATTATTATTATTATTATTATTATTATTAATACTGCTACTCATAATGAAGATTCATTCTTACAAAACAAACGAACAGGCCATAAATTTGGGGCAAAGCTCACGCAGAATAAAATACATAGAAATGAAAAAGAAGAAATGAATCACTTTAGTGTGGAAAGCGAACGTTTCCTAATGAAAGCGTGCGGAAAAAAAATAAGGAGAATAAAATGGAGGAAGCATGCACATTCTTAAGAAAACAATCTTCTTATTTTCCAGAAAAGTATTAGTTTAATGGCATTTTTCCCGATAACTACCTTTCCCCGCGAAGGGATTTTAAATTCTGGGTTCCTTTAAAAGGTACCGATAATTCCAAAAGTTATTCCCCGACAGGAATTTTAAAATGATCGCGTTTTGTTTATGCAAAGAAAGCAACTGCAGGAACGGTATAGCTTCTTTTTTTAGTTTTCTGAAAAGAAAACTATTGTGCCGGCTTTGTCCGTCAGCACTTTTTCCGTCCGCCCTCTGATCTTAAAAACTACGGACGATAGAGGGCTGCAAATTGGTATGTTGATCATCCACCCTCGGCGTATCAAACGCCACTGTTGCAACCTCTAGCCTCAGTAGTTTTCATTTCAATTAAGGTTAAAGGTAGCCATAGTCATTAACATGCCAACGTAGGAAAAACCTACACGGCCACGGCGGAGTTTCATGGTCGCGGCTCGCTGGCAGTATACCGAGACCACCGAAAGACAGTCAATACCGGTGGCCTCGTTATACTCTGTACACGAAAACCGGTTGCATCAAAAACTGCATCTTTTTCTGTTTTTATTTTGGAGTATTTCAGTATCGTAATGAAAATATACGGATGAAGAATTACAATAGCTACAACATTACACGCTTTCGTACTGTCTAGATTTGTACTTTTGTATTCGAGATGTTTTAATTTCCTAATGAAAATATGTAAGTGAAGAATTATAAAAATACAACAACGTGTCTTTTCGAGTTGTATTGTTCCTTTGAGTTAAGGAAATATTAAGTCTTTGAACTGATCTCCACACATGAATACACACGCACGAGGGTGTATATGCACTTGTAGGAATCATACACAAAGACAAACACGCATACACAAAGTACCAGCGAAGAAACAGTGTTTGTTTGTAAGTGTTTTTTGCTGTAACCATATTCGTTATTATTTATAACTATGTACATTTCAAGGCTTGATAGTATACTGTAGGGACCATATTTTTTAGAATTATTACAAGGCTTGCAGTGGTACTAAGAAAGGAGGGGAATGTGAGAACATGTATTTTTCTTATCCTTTCGATGTAAAGAGAGAGAGAGAGAGAGAGAGAGAGAGAGAGATGTTGTGAGAGAGAGAAAAGAAACTAGAGAGAGATGAACTCTCTCTCTCTCTCTATGTCTCTCTCTCTCTCTCTCTCTGGAATCTCTCTCTCTCTCTCTCTCTCTCTCTGTGATTGCAGGTGCAGCTAAGAAAATAATGTGATTGTTCTCTTTCTCTTTCCACTGGAACGGGCGGTTGGGATTAGATAAAGATTACCATTTCATCTGAATTTTTAAAATTTAGAAATGAGTATTGAAGTGAATGTATAACTTAGTAAGGCTGTGGGTTATACAAAATAAGAAGAATATGTGGTATATATGTATAAAGTGTATGTATGTATGCATGTATATATATATATATATATATATATATATATATATATATATATATATATATATATATATATATATATACTATATATATATGTGCATATGTATATACATATACATACACACACACACACACACACACACACACACATATATATATATATATATATATATATATATATATATATATATATATTTGTGTGTGTATGGGAATGTAAATGTAACACACACACACACACACACATGTATAATTTTCCTATATATATATATATATATATTGTGTGTATGTAAAATATTAAGAAACTGTATAATTTTCCTACAGTTTGAACATTGATAACGTACCAGGGAATAACCTGAATATGGTAGATGTGGACTAATGAAACATACATTAAATATAAATCCTTTCATATTACAATATTTTTTCCATTGTTCATTTATCATAATGCTTGTCCTTAGCTGACTCCTGAACTATAACCTAATGGTACGGTATCGAGTTACATTACGACGTTATGGCACATTACAGCCGTGATGACATGCGGCAGCAGGAAACCATCAGCTTAAAGAGAGGTCTAAAGAGGTGTGACTTGAAGTTCCTCTGCGGAAATCGTTGTTAATGGTTATTTTCCATTTTTTCTCTGTCAGAATGGAAGGTATTTTTCTTTACTAGATGGTCAACTGTTTTCGTTATTTATTTAATGACATCTGAATGTTTTCATATGGAAAAAAAAATGGGGAGGAGTAAGGATAGCTATTTTCCATTTTTTCTTCAGCAGAATGGAAGGTATTTTTCTTGACAAGATGGCAAGGTGTTTTTGTCGTTTATTTAATGGTATCTGAATGTTTTTATACGACGAGAATGGGGAGGTGTAAGGGTTCATTTTATTTGTCTAAAGCTGGGTAGCAGAAAGCTTAGTCAGCTTGCTATGAAATGAAGAGCTCAGTTGTGACTATTGAAGTGAAACAGAAATGTTACATTTTCAAACACTGGTTGGAATCAGGAAAGTGTACTGTCCAAAGTAGTGAAATAAAATAAAGTGCTCTCTTGTGATGTCTGATTTGAAATTATAGTTTTACTATGAAGTCTGAAAAGAACTGAGTTTTGTTTCAAGTCTTACATGAAGTAGAGAAAGCATTTTTTTTAGTTCCTATGGATTGAAAATACTAATGAGAAAAATACCCCAAAATGTCCTCTAAAAATTTCAGATTATTATTTTTGCTTATGGACTTCACAAGACTCACTCTTGGAGATGAATCTCAGTTGCAGACGGATTGGTGCGAAGCCCAGAATGACAGGGGAAATGACGATGCATAAAATAGTATTAAAGGCGTTTCACCGAGAGCGTTCGGACTTCATGAAATAAACAAATTGTCTGACATTCCTTCCTACTCTGTGTAGATTCAGTCGTTTGGAAGCACTGTTTATTATTATTATTATGTGTGTGTGTTATTATTATTACATGGTTGGATCGGAGGATGAACACTGTATCATATGGAACAAGCCCAAGCCACTGACTTGAAATTCAAGCTTCCCAAAGAATATTATATGTTCATTCTGAAAGAACAAGGTAATAGGAAATACAGAAAGAGGACACAGTTCTTAGAAAAACAGATAAATTAACAAATTAATAAATAAATAAATCAACAAAAATGTAAATCAAATATTCAAATACTGTGACAATCTTATGATCAATCAGTTTGTCATTCATTTTAACAATTTACTTCCATTTTCTGTTTAGTCATTAATTGTTCATTTTATCTTTTCTTTGTAATAAGTGATCTTCTTTCTGTATTTCCATTACCTTCTTGTTGCTTCTTTCGAATGACACCTGCATATTCCTTTGGAAGCCTAACTATGTCCAATCCTCTGTGGGTTTGTTCCATATAAATAGGGCCCATCTTCTGAATAATAATAATAATAATAATAATAATAATAATAATAATAATAATAATAATAATAATAATAATAATAATAATAATTAAATATGACGCATTTTTCATGCAAAATGTGCATGAGTATTTTAATGTGAAACAACTGAATCTATGAGTTGTAACTTGAAGCACATGGAAGTAAAATTACTTGGGATTATTCAGTATATGAATTTTTAGTGGTTTATTTTATTATGCAGTTGTATCTTTTTAGTCTTTTGTGCTGGGTGCATAACATTAATGATGCAGGCGAAATATCTTGAAGATACCTTATTTATGCATGTTTTTTTGCTATTCGGCGACTTTCACGCTGCGTAAAGTAGTAGGGACACTGTGCGTAGGGTGCATGGAAAAGACAGAAAATTTAGAATGTATGAAGGGGTTGTTGATCCAACTCTCCTCCATGGAAGTGAAGTGTATATAAATGTTGACTTCGAATGAAAGATAGAAGGTCGAAACCGTTGAGATGAACTGTCTGCTTTAGTACATGTGGCGTGAGAACAATTGACAGTATGAGAGATGTGGAGATAGGTAGAATTGGTAAGGTAAGGAAAGTTTCGCAAATAGACACAGACGAACACACTTATATACATAGGGGCAAGACTGTAAGACTTACATCTTAATAGAGGTGGCTCTGGAGAAGGTCAACGAATAAGTCATCACTGTATGCATCCTTTAATTATATATATATAAATATATATATATATATATATATATATATATATATATATATATATATATATATGTCTTAATATATATATGCACACATGATTTATATATAAATGTATATTATATATATCATGTATATATATTATATATATGTATATATATATACATATACATATGTATACACACACAGTATATACAGAAAGGCAATATAGAATCAGCCTCAACAACGCCTAATCCTACACAATTTCCTAAAATGCCAGTCTTTATCACCGACATCACTTACCTCCCATCAGACAAGTGTCCATCAATTCCTGCCCCTGCTCCCTTTACTTTTCCCCTCTGTTTCTACTCGTTAAGAGTTCCTGGAAAGGATGTAATGTTTCTACGGTAAGGGTTCTGGAAGGATGCAAGTATATCCAAGATAAATTGAAGCTTTTGTAGTACTTTCCACGTATTATAGTAAGTTTATTTTAAGAATGTTGCAGTGTTTTTTTTATTTTAAAACGGCAAACTTGATCAGATTGAATTATTACATGAAGTTGGTGTTGCAACTGTTAACTTCATCAGTACTGAAACTTCTGACTTAACCTAACCTAATTTCTGCTGATTAATGCTATCGCCCAAAGCTAAATAAGACTGTACTGCACTGAACCACGTTGTTTAAGACTGTAAATTGCTGGTGCGGGATCAGGTTTTCCTTCAGGGCAATGTTGGTAATGCGGTGCCGGTGTTGATTTATTTGTTAATGGCCCTGTACGAATTTCGCGATCACGTCACAAGTCACGCAGAAATCAGTGTCCTTTTTGAATGGACTGCAATAAAAATATCTACCAAAGCTACAGCATGAATACATTAACATGGATAATAGTCATCGATATAATATATATAAATAAATATATACATACATATATATATAGCAGAATATATGCGTTGTATAAATATAAATATACAAATAATCATCTTTGTCATCAGCTTTGCTCATTTCTGTATGGGGTAACGTTTCCTATCAGCATTCTCCGCTATGTATATATATAGTATATGAATATATATATATTTATATATATATATATGTATAATTAAATATATATAATGTATATATATATATATATATATATATATATATATATATATATATATATATATATAAATATATGTATATATATATATAGTGGAGAATGCTGATAGGAAACGTGACCCCATAAAGAAATTAGCAAAGCTGATGACAAAGATGATTATACAGTATATAGACAGTATACACATATATACATACATACATACATACATACACGTGTGTGTAAGTGAGCAAGAGTAATGTGTGCTGCATTCTTTCTTTTCCTTGCTAATTCTCTGTTGCAATGCGCTGTTTGGAAAGAACCTAAGGCTATTTTACGCATTGATTTTTTGCTCTTTCTCTGGCTGTGGTAAGTTCATAAGCCACTTGGATTTTCTTCTTTCACGCGTAACGATTCTCAAGATCACAAACCTCGCTCAATAATGTTAACAAAGAAATCATCTGTCCTTCTCCGTTGATGAATATACATAGCCTGAAGAAGACGCTTTCTCCCGGAACTTTCGCTCTAATGCTTTCGCGAGAAAGCAACGCAATAAAGAAAAGAAATTCACAAGTTCACAAAACTCGCGCCGTAAGAATCGACAAGTTAGGAGATACATTTAGAGACTGCTGACCCCACTCTTTTTATTGGTTACACGTTCATGTTTCGCTTCATCTCCAGATAGGGTAAGGTAATGTGTTCTTGATCAGGACACACACACATACACACGCGCTTGTAGTGGGTGGGAGTACTTGTGTCAAAAGTGCAAAAATTCGAAGTTATGAGGGTATGCTGTACTATTGCAGTACATATATGTGGTTAAAGTGACCCAGTAGATTTTATATATATATACCTTATAAATATATATATATATATATATATATATATATATATATATATATATATATATATATATATATATATATATATATATATATATATATATATAATATAAATATATATATTTATATATGTGTGTGTGAGTGTATATGTGTGTATGTGTATGCGCTGATAAAATGTGTCCAGATTTATTCATCTTTTACGAAACCCATTATCAGCAAAGATTTTTTTGTCCATCGGCAGATGTCACAAGAGAATGTTATGTTGAAGTGATACTTCTCTTAATAGAGAGAAGGGATTTCGCCCGCTGAATAAAAATATTAAATTTGATAGCCATATGCAAATATTTTTACACACGCTTTGGAGAGTTATTCCTGCATGATACTTTTCAAAATGTCTGTTCACATTTTGGTTTGAATTTCGAATATTAAAAAATACACGCGAGTGTATGGTGAATTCACAGTATAGTTCTTATATTTTTTTTATCTATTAATGAAACATTCAGCGTGGTGAAATTTGATAGGTTACTTTATGGATTCCAGCTCCAGGAAGTAGTAATATTAGTACGTTCTGTGTTATTATAATTTATGCTTGCATTTTTCTCAAAACACATGTATATATATATATGTATGTATGTATATGTATGTATATATATATATATATATATATGTATATATATATATATATATATATATATATATATATATATATATATATATATATATATATATATATATATATATATATATATATAGTAAGTGATTGTGAAACCAGGGGAATCCGTGAAATCACCAACTCACTGGGACAATTAATTCCCGAAAGAACTGGTACTAAACACGGCAAATGGTGGTTTTATCTATACTGTTTCGCCCGTGTTTAGCACTAGTCCCTCGAGATCAAAGATTTGCCAGTGTTTAGTACCAGTCCTCGGGGATCCGTGTGATCAAATGCACTTGACATTTGATTCACAGGGATAGAATTAAACTTTAGTGACAGTGTACATGAACCACTGTTTGCCATTGTTTAGTACTAGTTCTCAGGGATCAAATGTTCCTAAGTGAATTGGTGGTTTCAAGAATTTCCTGAAAATTTCATGGATTTCAATAAAACTCCTGGTTTCACAGTCTTATTGTAACATATTACTATATATATATATATATATATATATATATATATATATATATATGTATATATATATATATATATATATATATATATATATATATATATATATATATATATATACATACACATACATACATACATACATACATACATACATACATACATACATACATGAATATATATACATATATATATATATGTATATATATATATATATATATATATATATATATATATATATATATATATATATATATATATATATATATATATATATATGTATATATATATATATATATATATAGTATATATATATATATATATATATATATATATATATATATATATATATATAGGCCTATATACATATATACACATATCGATTTCGCCCTTTCACGTTAAACAAGGATGGAACCGCTGAGCCATATACAAACATACACTCACACAAATATAAATATTTAGATAGATGTATATATAGTGTATTATATAATATATATATATATATATATATATATATATATATATAATATATATATATATATATATATAATATATATATATATATATATATATATATATATATATATATATATATATATAACATATATATTATATATATATATATATATATATATATTTATATACATACATACATACAATTGTAGCCTGCTTACCTGTATACGGAAGTGTAGGTCCATTATAGAGTTAGTATAGCTAGAAGTGTAGCTAGAGAGTTGTAGATGGCACACGTACGTTAGCTCTTACTCAAAATATATATATACATGTGCAAATGTGAAGACTTTTTAAAAATAAAAAATATTGTTTGGTGTAATCACGTGGGCATTGCATATGCCCTAACTTCCCCAGCCAAGCTTTCCTCCCAACAACTCCACTCAGGCCAGAGTATTGCGTCAATTAACCTTCAGAAAATATGGGATTAAGTTCCTCTCGCCTCTTCTTAGTGACAAGGAGAAAACTCCCGCCGAAAGGAGAGAGGGTTGCTAAGAAAGGAGGATTCCCTTTCTCTCTCGGGAATCATTAGAATATTTTTAAGGGGAACTTCGGCTGTTGTTTGAATAACTTTCGAATTATTATGATAAACTTTTCCAGAAAAAAGGGTCTTGATTTCGTGAGAGAGAGAGAGAGAGAGAGAGAGAGAGAGAGAGAGAGAGAGAGAGAGAGAGAGTTGGAGATACCGATGTGTGAATAACTTGGGAGTTTTGCGATTATTCTTTAAAAATCTATTTGCATATCACGAGAGAGAGAGAGCGAGAGAGAGAGAGAGAAATTGAAATGGATGTAATTATAACATTGATTAGGAGCTTATTTAGTAGTAGTAGTAGTAGTAGTAGTAGTAGTAGTAGTAGTAGTAGTAGTAGAGAGAGAGAGATGCCGGTGAATAACTCTGAAGTTTTATGACTATCTCTTGTAATCTATTTGGATATCATGAGAGAGAGAGACTGTATAATTATATTATTGATTGGTAGCTTTTTAGTAGTAGTAGTAGTAGTAGTAGTAGTAGTAGAAGAGAGAGAGAGAGAGAGAGAGATACCGGTGTGAATAACTTGGAAGTTTTGCGATTATTCTTGTAATCTATTTGGATATCACGAGAGAGAGAGAGAGAGAGAGAGAGAGAGAGAGAGAGAGAGAAACTGAACTAAATTATATTATTGATTGGTAGCTTTTTAGTAGTACTGGTAGTAGTAGTAGTAGAGAGAGAGAGAGAGAGAGAGAGAGAGAGAGAGAGAGAGAGATGATTATAACACCGATCGTTAAATGTTTTGAGGAGTATAATTAGATCGTCATAGAAACATGTATGCAAATGAGAGATCACTGAGGTGGCGTTCAATAACCCACATTAAAATTCAAGTGAACTTTTCCGTTTCTATAATTTGTTCAGAATGATAGAGAGAGAGAAACCCAAACTTCCCCTTCTTTTCATCAACTCATATTCGTTTTCTTTCTTATCATAATCGTCCTTTGAAGTCGATGATCATTGATGTTATATACTAGTTTGATGGAAATTAAATAAAAACGTCTTATTTATGCTTTAGTTAATGTAATAAATAATCTGTTCCTTTTCTTCTTTTCATATTTCTGTACACTCCCTAATTTACCTTTCAACCAATAACCCGGAAGAACAAAGAGAGAACAAAAAAAGTGCAGAAATGAACTTTGGGAAAAGAACATAATGATCATTACTCCCCCCTCCCTCCCCCAGGGCCGTTCCGTTTGGTAGGGGGTTGGAATTGTAGAGGGGGTGTGGTAGGAACTCTGTAAACCACTGCGTTTTCTCTCCCAGTGTGTATCATATATTAAAATGAGCTGGGCTGTACTGAGAATACTGCATGCCTGTGTAGGGCACATCACCTTCAGGTCGATAGAAAGGAAGGAAAGAAAGGAGGAGGAGGAAAGGAAGAAGGAAGGAAGGAAACAAGGAAGGAAGGAAGGAATGGCAGGTAAGGCTTGCGATCCCCGCTCCATTATCACCGAGTGATGCTGCGACCGTTAAAGGGGAAGAACCTGAGGACCCCATACCTTTCCACTTTCCTCTTCTTCCCGTGTCCCAGGCCTCTTCCTCCTCATCCTCTTCTCCTCATCCTCTTCCCTCTTCCTCTCTTCCTCTTCCTCTTCCTCTTGTTTCTTACTCATTTCCTCTCTCTCTTCCCAAGTACTTCTCTTGTTCTCCCATCGTCCTATACATAACTTTGTCACTTCCTTTCTTTTCGTCTTCGTAAATTTCTGTTCCCCCCCTTCTTCGTCCCTTGTCTTCCCAAAGTCTTCTTAACCTTTTTTCTTTCCTTTTCTTCCCGAAATCATCTTCCCTCCCTTCTTCCTTTTTCATCCCAAAGTGTTCCTCCTTCTTTTTCCATGGCTTTTCATAGGCCTCCCTTATTTTCTCTTCTTTCCCATAGTCCTCTCCTTTCCCATTCTCTCTCTTCCCAAGTTCTCTTTCCTCTGTTCCCTGACTTATCTTCTCATCCACAAGTCCTCTTCCTTCCTTTATCTTTTCTTCCCAAAGTCTTCTTCCCCTCTTCTATCCCTTATCTTCTCTTCCCAAAGTCATCTTCCCTTTCTTCCCTCCCTTATCTTCTCTTCCCTAAGTTCTCTCTTCCATCTCTTTTCTCCCTTCTCTTCACAAATTCCTCATCCCTCTCTTATCTTCTGTTCCCAAAGCCTACTTCTCTCCCTTATCTTCCCTTCCCAAAGTCCTCTTCCCTCCCTTATCTTTTCTTCACAAATTCCCGTTTCTCTTTCTTTTTCTGCCGTATCTTCTCTCCTCTCCCTTATCTTCTCATCCTTATCTTCTTTTCCCAAATCCTCTGCCCCTTCTCTCCCCTCCCGTAAATTCTCTTCCCAAAGTCCTGTTCCTTTCCTTCTCCCTCTTCTGCTCAATGCTTCTTCCCCTATCATCCTCTCCCCCTTCCCCCCCCCCTCCTCCTCCCCACTCACCCTATTTCATCCTATCTTACCTTCTCCAGCGTCCACTTTTCCCCATCTGAGGCCTCGGGGATTCGGCCATAATGTAAGGATTCCTGCCTCTGAATCAGGGCCCTGAGGTTTTGTCCTTCACATTTATACGCACCTCGGAGGGGAGGCTTCGAATGGGGCGCGCGCGTGCGCGTTCGTGCTCTTGGATGCTGTTGTTCCACATTCTTTCTCCTCAGTTGCTTCTCAAAGATTTTCAAAAGGTCGAATTCACTTTCTGGTGAAAGCGGTTTGTCTGGTCAGTCAGTTGTTCAGTGCTCTCTCTCTCTCTCTCTCTCTCTCTCTCTCTCTCTCTCTCTCTCTCTCTCTCTCTCTCTCTCAGACCGCATTTTGTTTTCTTTGTCTCTTAGGCTTTGATTACATTTACTTTGGGCGCGATTTTACAGATTAATCAGTCAGTTTATCTCCTCTTTTACTATGTCAGTAATTACGTTTTCTCTCTCCTGTCATTGATTATTTATGGTGCGTGTCGTCAGGTTGATATAAGTAAATCAATCAGTGTCTCTCTGTCCCTCGCTTGCTGTGGCTCTGTAAGTTATTCACACTCTTTTCGCTGTCTCTCTCCTGATTGATATTAATAAAACATCCAGTCTCTCTCTCTCTCTCTCTCTCTCTCTCTCTCTCTCTCTCTCTCTCTCAATTCATTGTTCTCATGTTCTGTGATGTCAGTGACATTTGTTTTTGACACCAGTTTAATATAGGTTAATTGGTCTCTCTCTCTCTCTCTCCTCTCTCTCTCTCTCTCTCTCTCTCTCTCTCTCTCTCTCTCTCTCTCTCTAATTGTCAATCAATTACTCAGTATCCACTCCCTGAGACTAGTGACTTTTGCCAACTGACACAGGTTGATATAAATAAATCCCATCTAGTCTTCTGATCTCTCTCTCTCTCTCTCTCTCTCTCTCTCTCTCTCTCTCTCTGTTTATGATACTCCAATTTTTTGTGACCGTACAGCGCTATTTAACTTCCAAAACACCTTGGTGAATTTCCCGGATTTGAAAGTATGCGCTGAAATAATTGACTTGACAGCGGATAATCCTATAATTTCGACTTTAAAAATAAAAACAGTTCATTTATTATTTAAAAGTAAAATCAGTGCATTTATCAGCAACCCTGTAACAGCTGTATTCATAGGCAGCGAAATACAATGCATTATGTCACTGGAAGTGGAAAATGTGATGCCTACTGTAGATGAAGACCATAATTTAATGAGTTTTCAAGTTTCAGATAACAAAATCCCTTTATTACTCTGATTAATCCTCTGTGTGTTGCGTGTGTGTGTGTGTGAGAGAGAGAGAGAAGAGAGAGAGAGAGAGAGAGAGAGATTTATAATTTTTAACCATTTGTTAAAAATGTCATAATGAAACATTTAGATCGCTCACGGCGAAGAGCATAGAAGTCATTAACAGTATTGAAAATAATTTAAATAAACGAAACCTGACTGATCAGGTTATTCAACTGGCGAGACAAACACTGAGGTCATTGACTTAAAAAAATGGAAATTAAATGTAGTAATGCAAACTGTGGGCCATAATTGCTAGCCTCAAGAAAAAAAAAATATGGAGACGAAATTGTGCATAAAATTTCCCATGAAAGATTGACATAAAGTAATGAGAAAATAAAGAAAAATTAAAAACATTAAAAGCGAAATTGTGCATGAAGTTTGTTATGAAAATTAACAAAAACCAATGACGAACATTTTAAAAGCGAAATTGTGCATAAAAATGGTTAACAAAAATTGGGGATAAATCAGTGAGGAAATTAACAATGACGAAGAACAGCTTAAAAATATAAGGAAACCAAAGGTGAATAAGGAAAAATAGCCAAAAGCTGAATAGAAAATAAAGGAGAAGGAAGAACAACCCAAAGCAAAGGGCAAAAAAAAAAAAAAAAAAACAAAGAAGGAGAGGAGAGATCCTCCTTATCCCTCACTTGGCAGTAGCCCCTGGCCAGGTCTTAGAGGCTGGCGGGTCCTCTTAAAACTGTAACTGTGGGAATGCCACAGTGCAAGTGCCAGCCGCCCCTCGCCTTCCTTCTTTCTTTGCTTCTGTTTCCCATCTCCTCTCCTTTCTCCCTTCTTCTGTTCCCCCCCTCTCCTTTCTAACTCTGCTTGCTCCCCCTCTTCTTTGTAACCCTCTGCTTGCCCCCCACCCCTCTTCTTTCTAACCCTGTGCTTGCTTACCTCTCCTCTTCCCCTCTCCTTTCTTCCCTCTCCTGTTCCCCCTCTCCAGTCTCCCCTGTCCTTCTCCCCTCTCCTCTTCCCCTCTCCTTTCTTCCCTCTCCTTTATAACCCTCTGCTTGCTCACCTCTCCTTTCTCCCCTTTCTTCCCCTCTCCTTTCTTCCCTCTCCTTTCTACCCCTCTCCAATCTCCCCTGTCCTTCTCCCCTCTCCTTTCTCCCCTCCCATGTTCCTCCTCTCCTGTTCTTCCTATCTTTTCTCCCCTCTCCTGTTCCCCTCTTTCCAATCCTCTGCTTGTTCCCATCTCCTTTCCGCCCCCTGTCCTGTTCCCCTCTCCAGTTCTCCCTCTCTTTTCTCCCCTCCCCTTTCTCCCTTTTCCTATTCTCCCTCTCCTTTCTCCTCTCCCCTTTCTCCCCTTTCCTGTTCTCCCTCTGCTTTCCCGCCTCTCCTGTTCCCCCCTCTCCATTCTAACCCTCTGCTTGTTCCCCTCTAATTTCTCCCTTCTCTTGTCCCCCGTCTCCTTTCTCCCTCCCGTGTTCCCCTCTCCTTTCTCCCCTTGCCTGTTCTCCATCTCCCTCCTCCCCTCTCCTCTTCCCCCACTCCTCTCCTCCCTCATGTTCCCCTCCTCCTTCTCCCCCCTTCCCCTGTTCCCCTCCCTCCTCCTCTCCTCATCCTACCCTTTCTCCCTCTCCTTTCTCCCCTCCTGTTCCCCCTCTCCCTTCTCCCCTCCTGTTGCCTTCCCTTTCTCCCCTCCCCTGTTCCCCCCTCTCCCTTCTCCCTCTTCCCAACCTTTCCCCCTCTCCTGTTCCCCTCTCCCCTTTCCCCCTTTCCTTTCCCCCTCTCCTTTCTGACCCTCTGCTTGTTCCCTCTTGTGGTATTGCCAGGAAGAACAAGCCGAGGTAATAGCCTGTTTTTCCTCAGCGCGGAATCTCATTACATGATGGACCGTGCAAGAAATTGAGCTTCTCTTTCTTCTTCTTCTCCTTCTTCATCTTCTTCTTCCTCCGCCTCACCTAGTGAGAGGTTTGCAGAATTAGTGAGGTACTCAGCTAAAAAAAAAAAAAAAGGAATCACGGCAGTCTTTACGATTCCGTGACGTTAGAACGATGGCTTCTTTGAAGTGATGGAGTTTCCTGTGTTTCAGGCACCTGCAAGTTTTGTTCCTATGGTTATTTTCATTACTGTATGCGTATGGTTTCTCTATTATTATTATTATTATTATTATTATTATTATTATTATTATTATTATTATTATTATTATTATTATTATTATTATTATTATTATTATTATTATTATTATTCAGAAGATAAACCCTATTCATATGGAACAAACCCGCAGGGGCCATCGACTTGAAATTCAAGCTTCCAAAGAATATGGTGTTCATTTGGAAGAAGTAAAGAAGTATACCTGTCCGCTGTCATACCTCGGCTTATTTATATCAGTGAAAACTTCTTTGTTACGTATAGGGCGAAAAGTGAAACGACTAGATGAATCATCTTTTGGGTAGACGGGATGGTTGCCGCTGTCAGTAGTGAGTCTGGCACCTATCTATATTGAATATTTATTTATTTAGTCGTTAGTGTGTATATATATATATATATATATATATATATATATATATATATATATATATATATATATATGTATGCATGTATGTACAGTATGTATATATGTACACACACACACATATATATTATATATATATATATATATATATATATATATATATATATATATATATATATATATATATATATATATATATATATGTAATAATATGTATATGGATCTTTTTCTTCTTCTTCTTCTTCTTCTTCTTCTTCTTCTTCTTCTTCTTCTTCTTCTTCTTCTTCTTCTTCTTCTTCTTTACTTCTTCTTATTATTATTATTATTATTATTATTATTATTATTATTATTATTATTATTATTATTATTATTATTATTATGAAGCAGGCTTCCTAAATATAAAATCCTCATATCTGAAAACGGAAAACAAACGCAGATAAATGTAATGCATTTAAAAAAACAAGTGGAACTAATAAAACCGTCGAAAATAAGTAAATGCATGCGTAACTGATAGAGGAGAATTATCAGAATATTTACAGCTCCCTGAGCCATATGATATCATATTATATATTTGGCAAATCCGTCTCCACTTTATTGAGACAAGTGGATATAACTAATTATTTTCTGGCCTCTTCATTTACTATGCAATACTTGATCGACCTGGTTTCCGCGTCCTTAAATAAATTACGTGATAAAAGGTTCTGTCATAACCAACATAAAAAACCATTGTCCAGCTGGTTATCAAAACGGAGAGTACTCTTGCAGCTTCAGACAGTGAAGGGAAGGACTTTTTATCCCCTCCCACCTCCCCCCTCCAAAAGCACGCACGAGTGCTTTTACGCCGGAATTGCATTTTCAAGTGGAAATTGGTTCTCTCATTTTTTCCCCCGTCTACTTTTCAGTTGAAGATGACTCTGTAAATCTGAGAGGGGCTCTCGCCCCCTTTTCATTGTTATAATTATCTTGGTCGTCTTTGATTTTGGTCCTACGTCTGTGTCCTGTATGAAATTGTTTGTACGGAAATGCGTTATTTCTTTCAGTGAACGCCATATCCTCAAGTTAATGGCCCATATGGGCTTGATCCATATGGGCAGTCTTCATTTTATGAACACAATAATAATAATAATAATAATAATAATAATAATAATAATAATAAATAATAATAATAATGTGTGGCTTTCTTATACAATAATCTTTCGCAAATGAATGTGTGTCGAAGCAAAGAAGGTAGCAGGATGTATAACAAAGTCTGAAATAGAGAAGAGAAGCATCTATGGAAGCCAAGGTGGGAATGTATGAAGGGATTGTTGAGCCAACTCTCCTGTATGGAAGTGAAGTGTCGATGCTGAATGTGTATATATAACAGAAGAACAGTTGAAGCTAGGGCTGAGATTAATTGTTCGTGTAATATGTGTGTAATATGGAATCCAATGTGGGAATGCATGAAGGGATTGTTGAGCTAACTCTCGTCCATGGAAGTAAAGTGTCGATTTTGAAAGTGTATAATAGAAGAAAAGTTGAAGCTGTCGAGGCCAATTATTTGTGTAGTATATGTGGTGTAAGAAGAACAGTGAGATACAGCGATGTGGTAAGTTGTTTATCATAAGTGCAGATATCAGTGTTCTAAGCGGACCGGACATGTGGAGAGAGAATGGAGAGCGATAGATTGGTGGTCTGTGTATGCAGTTTGGAAGCCTTGGCAAGACGAGGAGGTGACTGAGAGGTGGAATAGGTCTTGGAACAGAAGGGTCTTCATATCCAGTAAGTACGAAATTGGAGAGATGGTCGAGATGGGTAAGATGCGTTTAATGTTGGGTCGACGCGCTGCTGATGAGACATCTTTATAGTAATGTGAAATGGTAGATACTGTGGTATCTTTATTTTGGCAAGTGATAAACTGTGCATGAACAGTTAGTTGTCTTCCTTGTCTTTGGAAGTAACTTGCATATATATATATATATATATATATATATATATATATATTATATATATATATATATATATATATATATATATATATATATATATATATATATATATATATATACATATACTGTATATATATATATATATATATATATATATATATATATATATATATATATTTATATATATATATATACATATATATATAATATATATATATATATATATATATATATATATGTATATATATA
Organism: Macrobrachium rosenbergii; assembly: GCF_040412425.1. Lineage (NCBI taxonomy): Eukaryota > Metazoa > Arthropoda > Malacostraca > Decapoda > Palaemonidae > Macrobrachium > Macrobrachium rosenbergii. The sequence continues at coordinate 36,254,554 of NC_089742.1, read as the reverse complement.
TATATATATATATATATATATATATATATATATACATTATATATATATATGTATATGCTTTGTGATATACACATATAAATGCCTTTGTGATATAAATATAAATATATATATATATATATATATATATATATATATATATATATATATACTGCATATTATATATAAATGTATTTTTATTTTTATATTTGCGTTTATATACATGTGCGTATGTACCACAAAGTAAATAAATACGTATAATCCAAATAGTGTACAGGGATGACTTCCTGAAATGTGAGAAAGGAACTCGGTTTATGACAAGCAACATATTAAGTTCTCTAGACAGCGGTTAGAAATTCTGCAGTATTTGAGGCAGTAATTCTGAACACCACATACTCTCACTTTTATGTAACGTACACGCTCATAACTGGCTGGGGCAACGAACTGATAATATATAACTTGAGGATATTACTTTAGTGACCACTTTCCCGTAGGGGAGTATGCCTTCGTTCCTTTTACTGTACCTCCTTCCATATTCTCTTTCTTCCATCATACTTTCCACCCTCTCCTAGCAATTGAGTCATAGTGCAACTGCGAAGTTTTTCTACTGTTACACCCTTGAAACCTTTTGCCGTCAAATTCCGTTTCAGTGCTGAATGACTTCATAGGTCCCAGTGGTTGGCTTTTGGCCTAAATTCTATATTCAATTCAAGTAAATTCAGTGACCACTTTCAGTCCATTTTGTTCAACTGAGGAACTGAAATGCTCAACCGAGATAAAATAAACCCTTGTACAACATAAGCACATGTAGACATGCGTGCGTATGTAGGAATGTGCTTTTTGGTACGATGTAAAATGTTAGCAGTGTTATCTCTCTTGTGCTTGATTGCTTGTGCGGCGAAATTCCGATTTGCATAAATGATTTAAGTATTATTTAGATAATTATTTATTTAAGAAGTCTCTACGTTTAAACGTGGAGGTCATTACCCGTAGGCAGTGGGAATTACACATAGAAAAGATTATACATATGGATACAAATTGCTTTTTATTACGCTGAGATTTTAATAATTTTTATCATTCTTAATTAGTATCATTTCTATAAGTCAAAATTAGAAGGTAATACATGGACACATTTTGTTTCTTGTTATTCAGAGGTTTTTATCATTCTTATTCATAACAAGTACAGGTTTTATTAAGCAACAAACCAAAAGCGAAGATAAAAATCACAGAGGATAGGAAAAGCAGAAATGAATGCGTTTATCCATTATAAATAAATAATCTGAATACGTAAGTATCATTCATAGAAAGCAACCAAGTCGATCTCTGCGTCTCAGTACGACCCTTTGAAAAGCCGAGGACTCAGTGGCTTTAATTTTATAACACAACATAAAGTTCACGTCGTCTCAAACTGATTTCCTTTCAATGGGTCGCAGCATCAAATCCTGATACAGTGAGGGGCATTGACGAATCACGGGGTGTTACGCCGGGAATCCATTTGAGCTAGAGTGGATTTGGATTGTCCAAATGGCATCCGTTTATTTTTGTGTCCCTCTCTCTCTCTCTCTCTCTCTCTCTCTCTCTCTCTCTCTCTCTCTCTCTCTCTCTCTCTCTCTCCCTTTATATAGTGAAATCTAGGAAACCTTGCATTGTATTACTGCTAGGTGTGAAAGGGTAAGATTGTATTGTAACAATAAAATATATACGTATTTATATAAATGACAAAAATTGAACTTCTCCTCTTCAGACTTCATAATTCTGGCAGATTATAGAGGATTATTTTGTTTTTTGTATTTTTATATGTAATAACCATTGTAAAAAAAGTAATAAATTTATTAATTTGATCTCTCTCTCTCTCTCTCTCTCTCTCTCTCTCTCTCTCTCTCTCTCTCTCTCTCTCTCTCTCTCTCTCTCTCTCTCTCTCCTTTTATATAGTGAAATATAGAAAAACTTACATTGTATTACTGCTAGGTGTGAAAGGGTAAGATTGTATTGTAACAATAAAATATATGTATTTATATCAATGTCTAAAGTTGCTATTTTAATGTAAAAAAATTCAACTTCTCGTTTTCAAACTTATTAATCCTGTCAGAAAGGATGATTTTGTATTTTGTACTTTCATGTCTAGTAACCATTGTAAAAGTGGAAATAAAGTTTTTCAATTTGATCTCTCTCTCTCTCTCTCTCTCTCTCTCTCTCTCTCTCTCTCTCTCTCTCTCTCTCTCTCTCTCTCTCTCTCTCTCTCTGTTACTAGTTTCTACCGTTGTCATACGAGGATTTCCGAAACAAAATGGAGGATTTTTATTATTGGTGCAGTCGAGACTCAAGATACAATAAAGATTTTATCGATAAAAAAGAATTGGATCAAGTCCACAGTAGCTGGACAGAAAGCTATAAAAGACATGTTTAGTTGTGTTGACAACTACATAATTTAAATTTATTGTGAACTTCTCGATGATTATATATACACACATATATATATATATATATATATATATGTATATATAATAATATATATATGTATATATATATATATATATATATATATATATATATATATAATATATATATATATGAATAAGTATTTGTGCAGTATGAATCGTTAGGGTGAGATATGTCTAGATACGCAAGAGTGGTAAAAAGTTTACGACAGGTGGAAGAGTCGAACCGAGTACCTTAAGATGGTCTGGTCTTGGGGTAAGAATGGAGGACGATAGGTTGGTGAAGAATGTATGACTCAGAGGTGTTAGAGGAAAGGAGGAGAGGGAGGCCTAGAAAGACCTGGATAGAGCAGAATTAGAAATCCCGGTTGAGATATTTCCGTAAAATACTGATCTAGACCTGGTATCAGTAATTTGAATATTTTACGAATCTCTCTCTCTCTCTCTCTCTCTCTCTCTCTCTCTCTCTCTCTCTCTCTCTCTCTCTCTCTCTCTCTCTCTCTCTCTCTGCCACTTCATAAAAATGGGGGTATCTGTTACAACGCTAAAGGAAAATGAGATAATTGACCGTGATTGTGTCAGCAACTCTCAGACGCAGAGAGAGAGAGAAAGAAAGAAGAAGAAAAGAAAGAAGAAGAAGGAGAAAGAAGAAAGAATCGTCATTTCCTACTTTAAACAGGTGGCCAATTATATTTTGAAAACTGGTCTTACGTAATATCTTTATAAGTGGAAATCGATGAAAGGATCTTTCAGAGCATAAAATTACACTGAAGGAATTCAAGTTTTCCACTTCAAAGGAAGGATTTTGAAAGATTGGCTATGGTTACTGAGAAATCGAATTTAGCATGTAAATTAAGGAAGTTGTGAAAATGTGTATATTGCGCCCACTTCTGTAAATGGGGGACGTTGCTTATTTTTCAATAAAAACGCGAGAAAGAAAATAGACATTCGAGATTGGTGGACGAGAGAAAATGGGCTTTAAATAAAATGTTTGTTTTTACTTGTAGCCCGAAAATTTACAGTTTTCCCATGTGAGATCTAAGGTGTTTACGTCTTGATGGAGAGAGAGAGAGGAGAGAAAGAGAAGAGAAGAAAGAAGAAGAAGAAGAGAGAGAGAGAGAGAAGAGGAGAGAGAATCACTGATGTAGAACAGTGTACATAAAAAGATTGGCTAAAGGACATTGCCAAATAATTGATTATATCTTGGTAAACAAAGATTTAAAAGAAATCTGCCCAATTATGGAAGAATTCACTTTTGTCAGCTCTTTCATAATGTCTTAGTGTTGTCAGTGTCTAGATGTTTGACATTATTTTTTTTTGGAAATTTATTTATATTCGGTAAACGTTCATGGAGAATATCAATTACAAAATTGTTTGGTGTACATACTTTGTCATTTCTTCAATTTTGATGTTATTACTAACAAGTTTAGTATGCCTATAATTTTACAGATCTGTTGTTTGTTTTCACAGATAAAAATTAAATATACTGAAACTGTGTACTCTGAATTCTAAAATATAATGAAAGATGTTTTTTTAATAATTCAAAAGCAGTGAAAAGAAAAAAAAGGAAGGTTTCTCTCTAAAAACTCTTCTTACAGCTGAAGTATTTTCTTTGCGTTACGAAATCCCAGTCTTTTTATCTTCATTATTTTTTTATCTTTTTATTTTAGCTGGTTTACTTTTTTTCTTTTTTGTCTGGTCGATAAGGTTGTACGTTTTCTCTTCTTCGACATAGTTCTTTCTCAAGTCGACGATTTTGCATACTCTCTCTCTCTCTCTCTCTCTCTCTCTCTCTCTCTCTCTCTCTCTCTCTCTCTCTCTCTCAAGTGTGATTGTGTGTGAATGTGCTCTCTCTTTTTGTCTATCAAACGTGAGTGTGTGTGTGTGTGTGCTCTCTCTCTCTCTCTCTCTCTCTCTCTCTCTCTCTCTCTCTCTCTCTCTCTCTCTCTCTTAAGTGTGATTGTGTGTGAATGTGCTCTCTCTTTTTGTCTATCAAACGTGAGTGTGTGTGTGTGTGTGTGCTCTCTCTCTCTCTCTCTCTCTCTCTCTCTCTCTCTCTCTCTCTCTCTCTCTCTCTCCTTGCCTCTTTGTCTCTTTCTTATTCAGCGTTTTTCAGCTGAAGTCTTCTTGACATCACTCACGTAGTTCCTCGTTCTACTCCAGAGATAATTTTCTTTTCATTTCCAGCCAAAGGGAAATGTTTCACAATCTGGTTCGCGTTCATGAATTCTCTCTTTTAATTCTTCAAAGCGAAAAGAAATTGCTTTCCTAACAGCGACAGCGAGACCGCTTTCTGACATCAGATTTAAGTGGTATCATTCAGCATCTTCAGACCGAAATTCGATCTGATAACGGGGCTGTGGAACGGTCTCCCTGAGGATGTTGGGCAATTAGAACCTCAGAATTTTCAGCGAAGATGCAATACATTACTACCCTTTACTGTACCTCCTGTCATATTATCTTCCTTCCATCTTACTTTCCACCCTCTCCTATCAGTTGATTCATAGCGCAACTGCGAGGTTTTCCTCCTGTTACACCTCTCAAACCTTTTACTGTCAGTTTCCATTTCAGCGCTGAATGACCCCATAGGACTCAGTGCTTTGGCCTTAGGCCTAAATTCTATATTTAATTCAATTCAGTGCATTACTACCGTAAAACAATTCTCCTTGTGCTTTTAATCTTTTATGTACATCTCTATCTATTTATTTATTAATGTTAATTTATTCTTTTTCTAATAACTGATCTCTTCTTTCTATATTTCCTATTGTCTTCTGTAATTTCTTTCAAATGAACTCCTTATTCTTTGGAAGCTTTAATTTCAAGCCAGTGGCCCCTGTAGGCGTCTTCCATATGCATAGGGTTCGTGTCATGAATAATAATAATAATAATAATAATAATAATAATAATAATAATAATAATAATAATAATAATAACAAGAGAAACAGAGTATTAGATTTCCATGAATAAAAAAAATAATAATTATGCAAAATATGGAGGCACGGCGCTAAAAAATGACAGAAAACACGCCCTTGGGACGTCACCTTAACGACGCTATTAAAAAAATGTACTATAGCTTTTAATCATTTGGGATCTTCCCCCTAGAGCAGCATATTCAATAGGAAGTTATTATCTTTCAATATTTTTCCATATCTAGAAATATATTCAGGACCTTTATTTTCCTTTCCATATCCTGAAATATGTTCAGTAATTTAAAAAAAAAAATTTTAAGCAGAAAGAAAGGATCATCTTGGGTTAGTGAAGAGACTCAAATATTCCATCAGAAAGAAGCATATTCAATAGGAAGTTATTATCTTTTAATATATTTCCATAACCTGAAAGATATTCAGTAATTTTTTTTTTTCATTTTTCTAAGCAGTGATGAGTCCCAAATATCTCATCAAAATTGAATAAAGATACCGTCAGAGGAAGAGGTTCACATATTATGAAAATAATGCCACGTAAAATCAGGAACGCTGATTTATCATTCCTTCAGAATTGTGGGCAGGAATACAGAAAATAACATCATTAATTCACGTAGACAACTTCCTACCAGAATCCAGACGAAGTGACTGAGTCGGTGTCCTAGATCCGCTGCTAGATCATAATAGCGTCTACAGAGAGAGAGAGAAGAGAGAAGAAGCGAAGAGAAGCTGTTTCAACCTCACCTCACTACGGGGCTTCCGTTGACACAATGAGACCTCGCGACGCGAAATTTTCTCAAATCCGGTTAGATGGGCGACTTCAATAACTCGGTTGAACTTCTTCCTTATTTCTTGTGGTCTCGACGTACCAGAAGCCAATTCAGGCGCTCCATATGGAATATATTTTATAACGTTGGGTTGTGACGAGTTATCAGGTTGATTTTTCTTTTTGGTAAGACATACAGTATACTGTATTTCTTTGATTTTACTGTATCTGTTCTGCTTTGGCTGTCTGCATTGCACAGCTAAGGTTTCAATGTCTGTAACAAGGGAAAGAAAATATCTAGAATTTGTTATGAAGGATTATTATTATTTGATTTTTTTTGTAATAATACATTTCATAGACATCTTTGATTTATATTGTGCTGTTCTGCTCTGGCCATATGTATTACAAAGCTACGATTAGAATGTATGTAGCTAGAAAGGAAATATGTAGAATGGACTAAGAAGGATTATCGTTACTTGATTTTCTTTTTAATAATACATTTGCTGAATCTCTCTACTGAATATCTTTGATTTTACTGTGTATGTTCTGACCTCTGTGTGCATTACCCAGCTACGATTGCAACGTCTGCAGCAAGAAAGGAAACATCACTAAGCCCACTAACTGTATAAAAATTCTTTATGTCGTAGCTGGACCAGTTTCTGCGGGCCACATTACATATTTTACACACGTTTGCCTGCACAAATGTTCCCAGACTCCCCTTTCTTTTCTTCCTCTTTTACTTTTTACCATTCGGTTTTTATGTACCGTACTCCTCTCCGTTCCACGGTGCTTCCATGGAACCATTCCATTAACCACAGAACGCCAATGAAAAGATTTCGTTACTTACAAAGACTCCTGATTTTCGTTGTCCATAGACTACTAGTCTCTGGGAACACCAGAAAATCTCCTGATGAGAGGTAATTATTATTATTATTATTATTATTATTATTATCATTATTATTATTATTATTATTATTATTATTATTATTATTATTATTATTATTAAAGAGAGCAGTGAGGTGACCATTTCATCATGGGATAATGTCCCATACAAAGTTGAATTTTTTAAAATGCGTTTAGTAAAGATTTCACTTATGAAGGGTTAAAATTTCGTTCTCCTGATATGTCGTTTCCATAAATTTTTCCTGGATTATGTTACTATGTGTATGTGTGTGTCACTGAAGAAATAACCACCTTACCAGTTTTGATATTCTCTGAGTCTGACAACTAAAACATTTTGTGTTAGAATGTGAGCCATTCCAATATTTTCATAAGACTCAGAAAACTATATGATCCAGAATAAGATTTCGACTGCTTTTGCAATTTTAGGTCATCATAACTAACCCTCCCGAGTCCCTCTTTCAATTATGTTATTAAATGAAAATCTTCCAAAACATTTCTTTTTTTATATGCTAATGCCTTTTGCCATTGATATCAGAATCCAAAAATATATTACGTAACTCGAGAATTTGAGAAAATATTTGGTTGGCAGATTTCTGTCCATGTCAACCCTTCCTCTCTCTCTCTCTCTCTCTCTCTCTCTCTCTCTCTCTCTCTCTCTCTCTCTCTCTCTCTCTCTCTCTCTCTCTCTCTCTCTCTCTCTGTTTAAAGAAGCATCATTATTATTGTCTTATTTATTCCTGAGCTTCTTGAGGAGGATTGCATCCTATATCCAGGGAAGAAATTGACTGTATTTGTGCGTGTCATAGAGAGAGAAAGAGAGAAGAAAGAAGAAGAAGAAGAAAGAAGAAAACCAAACTGTTTAGCATCCTGGAAACGCCGACTGATAGGAGTATGGAATATCCATTACAAGAAATTTTTCAACCGGGTTTTCGGATTTTTGCCTTCCGTCTTCTGCCTCCGGGAAATGGCGACGTCTTCTCCTCTTCTTCTTATTTATTCTCAGCTGTCTGTTGTCGTCAGGGTCTATTCCAGCCGGGAAGTCGTAGATCAGTTTTACGGCTTTGATCGACGGAAACAGAACATTAGTGCCACCGTCGATCTTAAGGTCTGCATAATTGGTATTGAAGTCGTATTTTTTTCAAATTATGCAGGAATGTAGAGTTTGATGAGGCTCTGGTATATGTTATTGATTTATGAAATAGATCAGGTAATTGCTCTAAAACTGACTCGAGTAAAAATATACATCACGCATGCATAAACACTGGAAATGTATATGTGTATATATTTACATATATACATATATATACAATATATATATATACTATATATATATATATATATATATATATATATATATGTATGTATGTATGTATTACTGATGTATATATATATATATATGTATGTATTAAGTGTATATATATATATATATATATATATATATATATATATATATATATATATATATATATAATGTATGTAATAATGTATGTGTGCATGTAGACAGAGTAGCATTATCTACGGAAGCAATAAGCAAGTTGTCAAGGCCAAACCAGGTTCGTACGTTCATAATGTAGAAAGTAAAGGACCAAGAATACTTCCCTGGGGGAACACCAGAGACTACATTTCAGCAATCACGGTGAGCCTCATTAACAAGCACTCTTTGCAATCTGTTAGTCTAGTCTAGATAAAAAAAAAAATACTGTCTTTGCTTGGAAACAATGACCTAACGATTAACACCTTCAAAAGCGACACTGAACTCAAGACTAGTCATACGAACATCTTGAAGATATTGGAAGAAGCATCACAGGAACCCAGGCCCTTGCCAAATCCAAGTAGCAATCTTGTCGCTTGACCTTCTCCGACAACAGTGGACTTGCTACCAGCCACCTTCACTGGTGAGTCATCAGAACCTCGACCAGTTTTAAAAGAATGGACCTAGATCTTGCGATGCTTCACCTAAACCTACATCACCTAACTTCAGGTCATCTTCGTAACCGTCTCGTATTGGTTCTTTAGGCCGTTGCGTCATACGTGGTATTGCGTAGTCATACAGGGAAGCGGAATGCAACCGGAAATTCAAATATGCAACCATAAATGCAAAAGGAAAATGCAAATCCTGAGACATTGTACATGTGTTCATCTTCACTAAATCGTGTGTTTCCTTTCCCACTAAAGATCTTGCTCGCTTTTGAATGCTTAAAAATATGTGGCATCCTTTGATACATAACTGCGCAGAGAATTTGTATAAATGTCGTAAATGCAGCGCTGCTCGTTTGAATAGGATAAATAGCAATAAAAGAGGACGATCAAATTCCTCTTCTTCCCCTGCTGCTGTTCATTTGTATTTCATTAGCTAGCACAGGTGTCTCTTGTGCATCACGCATCATAAAGGAGAGATAAACCGCCGATGCATTTTCATGGAGCCGCTTTTGAGTTTCTCTTAATTAAGGGGAAATAATCTGTGAAAACAAATAGTGTCTTGTATATATATATATATATATATATTCGCCGGGTCTTGAGCTGAATAGCAATGCCCTGCCGCGTTTAACAATCACCAAGATGTATTTATGCAGCTGTTGTTAATTGCGCCGCATAGTGCAAATAGCGTTCTCGCTTGGTGCCGGGTACTGTGAATTCCCGGGTCGTAATCGAGCGTTGCTAAATCAGGCTCCGAGTTAAGCTATTTTCAAACAGTTATGAATTTTAAAACCATTACGAATTAGGTTTACTCCGTATGGCTCTCGTCCAAAAGACTTTTGCAGCTTTAAAAAGTCTCCGTCCTTCGTATTTGAACTATTTTAAAACAGTTATGAATTATATCTGCTTCGTACGTGTCTTTCGTTCAAAACACTTGCAACTTTAAAAAGTCTCTGTCCTAATTACTGAACTATTTTAAAACAATTATGAATTAGTAGGTCTCCTTTGTATGTGTCTGTTGTTCAAAACACTTGCAACTTTAAAAAGTCTGTGTCCTACTTACTGAACTATTTTAAAACAATTATGAATTGAGGTCTGCATTGTTTGTGCTTTCATCTCAAAAGACTTGCAGTTAAAAAGTCTCTGTCCTGTTTATTCTGCTCACTTTTGTCTCTAATTATACCTGTCTGCCGTTCACACCAGGCAGCCAGGGGTGTGTTGTTATCCGAGACAAGTAAAAAATGCGACGAAGTTTCTTCAGTGCAGTCGATTTTTCTGTACAGTGTATAATCAATGCCACCGAAAATAGACCTATACCTTTCGGTGGTCTCGGTATAATGCTGTGTGAGCCGCTGCCCATGAATCTTTAACCACGGCCCGGTGGTGGCCTGTCCTATATCGTTGCCAGATGCACGATTATGGCTAACTTTAACCTCAAATAAAATAAAAACTACAGAGGCTAGAGGGCTGCAATTTGGTATGTTTGATGATTGGAGGGTGGAGATCAACATACCAATTTGCAGCCCTCTAGCCTTAGTAGTTTTTAAGATCTGAGGGCGGACTGAAAGACAGAGCCGGCACAATAGTTTTCTTTTACAGAAAACTAAAAAGACTTGATTACCTTTCTAGGCTTTATTATTTTTAAGATAAGTAAAACTGTCAACCGTTTAGTACCCCTTTATTTTCTTGAGGTTAGAGAGGCATGGCTGAACAAATTCTTACGATAAAGTTTAAAACCCTCTTGAGTTGCGAGATGACCAAATGTAGGGTTGTTCCATGAAGCTTTTTTTTTTTTCTCTCCCTTTCTTCGTTTTGATGACGATGTGAGCATCCTTTTACCCATCGGAGGAGTGGCTCTAATTCGAATTGGATTTCATTAATCTGAGAGATGAATTAAGTTCCTTTTATCTTGAGAAACAAAGGAAGCAGTTTCTGTCTAGGGGAGTTCTCTCTCTCTCTCTCTCTCTCTCTCTCTCTCTCTCTCTCTCTCTCTCTCTCTCTCTCTCTCTCATACCGTAATGTGTGTTTTTGGCTACTTGTGTTTATGCGTATGCGCCAGAAAGAAAGAAAGAGACTGAAATCTTTTTAATAGGAAAATGAAAATAAGAGAAAATAATGATTTTTATGATAATGTCAACTTTTTATGTACTTACCCTCTGTCATTTAGCTTTATCTGCGACTATCCGCGCCAAATAGTCGCTGATAAAGCTAAATGATAGATGGTAAGTTTCTCCTCAAAAAATTGTAAATTTCCCTCTTCTTTAAGAGAAAACCATATGGTAGTGTGTGTGTGTGTGAGATTGTTTGCTGGTATTTATGACCATACGTCACACAGAGAGAGAGAGAGAGAGAGAAAGAGAGAGAGAGAGAGAGAGAAAAGAGGCAGGAATCTTTTGAATTCTATATTAACACTTCTTGAAGAGAAAATTCAAGTGAAAGTGTCGTTCGCTTTTATATACATTTAGTGTCAGAAAAACCAGACGCGAGAGAGACAGTGAGAAAGAGAGAGAGAGATAAACTATATGTGAGAGCGAGAGAGAGAGAGAGAGAGAGAAAGAAAGAAAGAAAGAGTCAGAAAAAACTATACGAGAGAGAGGGTTAGGAGAGGGGTGGGCCCTGGG
>NC_089742.1:36220512-36238012 GCF_040412425.1 Macrobrachium rosenbergii | reverse complement strand
CGTCACCTTTTCCTTCAGTTTTCTGGGCTTTTTTCTCATTTTTCACATCCAGCAGAAACCACTACAAACTCTCTCTCTCTCTCTCTCTCTCTCTCTCTCTCTCTCTCTCTCTCTCTCTCTCTCTCTCTCTCTCTCCAAGGCATCACTCAAACATTTTGGAGCGAAATCTATTCTCTATGAGGTTTATTACTAAATTATTACCTAGAGAGAAGAACAACAATTTATGGTGCAAAAAAATGGAAGGCAGGGTCTACATAAGGAACGAAAAAACATTAGTCGGCAACTTCTGGTATATATAGTATAGAAGTTGAGATGATCTATCATTATACCTCAAGAGATTCCATAACTCTAATATCTACTTCTTTGCAAGAGCAAGCGCCCATAAAAGGAATATATATCGAAAAATAACTTAATTTTACATACGCGACACCTGGCAACCACTTCATCATGCGAAAAGCGATAATCACAAGTTTGTCCTGACTTGTTTATCCATATGGTTGAAGACTTTATATGATATAATAATAGTAAATAAACGCTTTTCCTCTTTTGCATACGGTGTTAAAATGGTCCCACATACGATCCTACGTCATTTATTACATGATCACCAACATCGTGTAGGAAGAACAACACGTTGTCGGCTGTGCTGGAATAATCGAAATATCACCTTAGACTCTCCAGCGGTTGACGGTTGGAATTAATTATCGTGCGAATGGCAAAACGTTGCTTGGTACTGATTACCGGAAAGATAATGACTGAAAATTCTAGATTAAAACTGTCCAGGAATGTAGATCATTACATTTGGAAATATTTTCCGAAAGGCACTTGGAGGATAAATGTATTAGATGCAAATATGGATTAAATTAAGAAATGGCAACTACTGCACTTGAGTAACTCGAAGCGCTCACAGCTTACACAACACGTCAATTCATACCTTTTGCTGATATAATCATACACGGTAAGGAATAGTATTCCCAACATTTAGGAAAATAAAATGATTGTTTATGGTTATATACTTGAATGATATATATTCATTTCTATCTTTTGTCAACACGCGTTATTCAGAACAATAAATAACCGATTGCCTAACATTCCTCCAAGAAGGGAAAGATTTTGTTTGATTCATTATTATTTTATTATACGATTTGACCAAGTTTATAGATACCGTACATGTAACTTTATACACAATTCTACGTTAAGGAATTTGATGTCATTGTAAAAAACGTACCTAAAACCAATATAAAAAATACGTATCACGAGTTGAAATTTAGCCGTATAGGAAAGAGTTTCGCCACTTTTTTCTTAATATGATGAGAGGGTGGAAGGCTTGCTCTTGCAGCACTTCACTTAATAATACGAAAGTAGTAAAAAGGTGTAGCAGAATATAGAGTAAATATTTCTCATTAAAAAAAGACGTCTGTTCTCACAGAATATTAATGAATGAGTTTAAATTAGAACTGAGGGGTTGGTTTAGTTTTTTTATGAATTGGACAGAAGTTTACTTTCATTATAGGAACACATATCATTAAAAGATATAATTGGCATAGGCCTATACCAAATTGCCTGTATCACATGGAAATATAGTTGTAGAGTTTTATTGTAAGATTTGGACTTATAATGGCCTACAAATAGCATTGAAGGGTCTAGCAGTGAAATGGATAACGCCTATACATAATTTATTCATATTCTGATCAGGGCATCCGAGTTCTTCCTAGACGAAATACAGTGGCAAACTGTCACGAAATTGGTGCTAATCTGTTCACACGTGCAATTTACCTGTCAGTCGGTTGGAAGCTATTTAGGTAATGCCATCAGTTCATCTGTTCTGGTGAGCGGACTGTCTCCGTCCACAAACTGTTGTCAACGTAAGTTTTAACGGCAGTTTCGATGAACTGACAGAAGAAATGACAGGTAAACGTGATCGTGAATACACTGCCTTAGATTGTTGAATTCTATAATAATGAATGGGTGTGTTGGGAGAGAATGAGAGGAGAGGAAGAGAGAGAAGAGGGGGTGTTAGGGAGGAGAAAGCGGGAGAGAGAGAGAGAGAGTTTATTGAATGTCATTCAGAGTTTTTCCAGGCAGCACCAGGTTGGTCAACTAGTATATGTATTATATATATGTATATACATACACACATATATATAAAATATATATATATATATATATATTTATATATATATTTATATATATATATATATATATATATATATATATATATATATATATATATATACTGCCTATATATATATATAATATATAGTTTATTTTCATGTGAGAGTTGCGTGTTTCTGAACTTTGTGAAGCTCAGGGAGTGTCTCTCTCTCTCTCTCTCTCTCTCTCTCTCTCTCTCTCTCTCTCTCTCTCTCTGTATATATATATATATATATCTGTATATATATAAATATATATATATATATATATATATATATATATATATATATATATATATATATATATATATATATATATATTACTAAGACTTTGGAATCTTATACAGAGATCTTCCTAACTGTATGCTAACGGCAAAGAGAAACAAAAACAAAAAATTACCAGTTTTCTAAAAAAAAATGAAAAAAGAGACTTCTTAGTATCCCAACATCACCTTCTGAGAGACAACTAAAATAACACTGCAGGGAACTCCGACGTCTCCTCGTTCATTTCCATAATAATAGGGAACCACTTACAAACTTTTTTTTCTTCTTTTTAAATAAAAACCAAACCTCCTGCTGCCGCGTTTCACTTCGTAATATGACTCCGCGAAACATATATTTTTCCCCCCTCTTTCTGACTATTCTGATTAGTTTCCTGAGAAGTTTTGGCCTTTTTTGGATGCTGAAGAAGGAGAAGAAGAAGAAGAAGAGTTTGTGTGATTCCATTTTATATGACTGGTAGATATCCCTTATAAGTCTCTCGTGAGTCACTGATGCAGAAATAACTCTTTAATGATATCTAAATGTATTTTCCCCAGTGAATCTCTCTTGAGTTACTACTACAGACATAATTCTTGTTTTTGTCAAAATATCTTCTCTGATGCAGAGGTAACTCTTTGATTTTATCTAAATATATTTTCCCCTATGAATCTCTTGCGAGTTACTAGTACAGAAATAACTCTGATTTTTCAGAATATTTTCCTTGATGCAGAGGTAACTTTAATGTGATTTAAATATGTTTTCCCCCTATGAATCTCTCGTGAGTAACTAATACATAGATAACTCTGATTTTATCAAAATGTATTTTCCCCTGCGATTCTCTTTCAGTTACTGATACAGAAATAACACTGATTTTATCAAAATATAATTTTCCTTATTGATATATATTGAGTTACTGATACAGAAATTATTCTTTGATTTAATTTAAATATATTTTCCTTATTAGTCTCTTATTAGTTATTGACACAGTGATAACTCTTTGATTTTAGATAAATATATTTTCCCTTATTAATCTCTCTTCAGTTGCTGATACAGAGAGAACTCTTTGATTTTATATAAACATATTTAAATATACAGTAGGTACATATATACACATATACGGTATTTCATCGTCTATTCATTCAGTAATTTATGTATTGGTTAACTGATAGATCTTACTTGTTTTTTTATTTATTTACTCATAGTATAGAACTGTCATTTGTATTGTTCAGTGTTTAAGAAGAACTTTAGAAATGAAACAAAACACCATACACGGACAGAGAGAGAGAGAGAGAGAGAGAGAGAGAGAGAGAGAGAGAGTAAAGTATGAGACGCTCCCAAAACTTCAAAAACTTCAGGAACATGCCCAGTCCAGTAAAAAAATAGCAAGACGTAGAGGTTAGAACCAACACTGAATGAAATATGCCATGGTTTCACGACTTGTAAGTTTTACAAGTTTTATGTGTATCCTCACAAATAATCATCACTGAGGATGTTGTGCAATTAGAACCTCGAAAGTTCAAGCGAAGATGCAATGCTTTGCTATCCTAAAACACTTCACCTCTTATTTACAAATTTGGTTTTTTTATTTATCTTTTTTTCTTCTCTAATAAGTTATCTCCGCTTTCTGCATTTCCTATTATCTTCTGCAAATTCTTTCAAATGGGCGCCATATTCTTTGGAAGCTTGAATTTAAAGTTAATAGCCCTAAAGCTTTTCCATATGAATAGCGGTTTATCTTCTGAATAATAATAATAATAATAATAATAATAATAATAATAATAATAATAATAATAATAATAATAATAATAATAATAATAATAATAATAATAATAATATACTGAGACAGGAGAATGAAAAACGGAACAGAGGAATGGCACAACAAACCAGTACTTTGGACATTACATGAGACAGACAAAAGAACTGGCCAGCGATGAAGCATAGCAATGGCTCCGGAGGGAGAAAGAACTCAAGAAGAAACAGAAGGAATGCTAGCAACAGCACAAGATCAGGCCCTAAGAGCCAGATATGTCAAGAACAATAGATGGAAATAACATCTCACCCATATACCTGAAGTGTAATATGAAAGACAGGACCATAAACCACACCCAACTAAGCAGATGTCCGGCTCTTGCACAGAACCAGTACAAAAAAGAGGCATGATTCAGTAGCAAAAGCCCTCCACGGGAGCCTGTGCAAGAAACACCAGCTATAGAAAACGATCAGGCAAAGATCCTCTGGGAGTATGGTATCAGAACAGACAGGGTGATACGTGCCAATAGACCAGACGTGACGTTGATTAACAAAATCAAGACGAAAGTATCACTCATTGATGTCGCAATACCATGGGACACCAGAGTAGATGAGAAAGAAAGAGAAAAAATTGTTAAGTATGAAGACCTGAAAATCTAAACAAGAAGGATATCGAATATGCCAGTGAAAATTGTACCCAAAATCATAGGAACACTAGGCACGATCCCAAGATCCCTGAAAAGGAATCTGGAAAAACTAGATGCCGAAGTAGCTCCACGACTCATGTAGAAAAGCGTGCTACTAGAAGCAGTGCACATAGTGAGAAGTGATGGACTCTAAAGAGGCAGGATGCAACCCGGACACACTATAAAAACCACCCAGTCGAATAGGATGATTTGTGATAGACAACCCAAAAAAAGAAAAGATAAATAAATAAAATATAATAATAATAATAATGCTTTTTTTACGTTTAGCTTTTTCCATATGAATAACGGGTTATCTTCTGAATAATAATAATAATAATAATAATAATAATAATAATAATAATAATAATAATAATAATAATAATAATAATAAAATACTTTTACGTTTAGCAGGCATACATGCATAAAATTGGTGCGTTGCATTCTGGCCCTGAGGAACACTTTAATTTCCTGAGTGGCCATATGCTTAAACCTACCCAGCTTTTGGTCTGAGGTAAACCTGTCCAAAACGAAAATAAAGCTGCGGGAGTAACCTCTTTATTCAGCCCATATTTTATGTAAATCAAAGTGCAGTATCTTATTTTTACTGGGGAACCAAAATCCCTTTTTTAAATATCTCTGTAAAATGTAGTTTGTGCGTTCTTAATCTTTAACCTCCCAGCTTCCCAATTCCTGCTTATCCATCCCAGCTAAAGGAGAGATAACATAAGAAAATTCTTAATAAAGTTTTGTTCTCGTCCCATCTGAGCGACGCATCTCTTTGCCACTTTGTAACTTTTTCTTCGTGACGTCAGTTGGAGAAACAAAAAAAATCAATAAATAATTTTCTATGTGTGATTTGGGTTAACACCTTTTTATCAGTCTCATGACTTATTTTTTTTTATATTAGTGTATATGTTTTGTTAGTTCATTTTAGAGCCCATCCAATATATTCGTCGTTGGACGGGTGGGTTCCGTTCTCCTTCACTCTACACCAGCGCGGTTCAGATCTCCGACCGGCCAATGAAGAATAAGAGGAATGTATCTGGTTATAGAAAATTCATTTCTCGCTATAATGTAGTTCGGATTCCCTGACCAAGCTGTAGATCCGTTGCCAGGTAACCAGCGTTGGTTCTTAGCCACGTAAAATAACTAATCCTTCGGGCCAGCCCTAGGAGAGCTGTTAATCAGCTCAGTGGTCTGGATAAACTAAGCTATACTTACTTTTCCAATATACAAATAAAGGTAGCGCGAGTATACATTCTGGTCTTTTCATTCTAGTGACACAGAAATAGCATGATTTTTAAAAAATAGTAGCCGAACATTTCTTTAGGATAGTTAATAATACCTTACCCGGACTCACTGAAAGGTACTGAAAGGTTGATAATTATGTAATTTACGTGAAATGGCAGGTCTTTTGAATGAAGTTTTTTTAAATGAAGTTTTTTAATGAAGTTCATGGCTTGATTACTTCACATAAAACCATGAGTTATATTGGGTCCTGACCGTTGCCAATATTTTTTGACAGAAAATATGAATAGTATTTCGTGTTCTCGTATTCTGAATAAAAATTCAATTGACGCTTCATCCTTTAGCTTGGCTTCTTATTCGTTTCTTTATTTTGTCCCAGTAATGTTTTAACTTTTTCTACCATTTATTCCATTTTTCTCGTCCATTTTTATCCTCTCTCTCTCTCTCTCTCTCTCTCTCTCTCTCTCTCTCTCTCTCTCTCTCTCTCTCTCTCTCCGCATTGCTTCCTGGCAAAGAATCAATTTTATTTTTTATTCCTTTCAATTTAATTACATTTTCTCAAACTTTTTTTTTTTTTTACTTCAGGTCGTTTATCCGCGTTCTTTAACATTTTCTCTCTCTTTATTTTATCCACAGTTCTTCCTTTAACCTTTGTTTTACTTTAAGGAAAGACGAAATAGTTTTCCTTCATCTTTGAATTTTCAGTCCGGAAAATGACGTATAAACGGTCCCTATTCTTATGTAAATTAATAAAAGTGAGAGTCGCCAGCGAAGTCATTTTAGTGTCTTTGGGAAAAGTGGGTGGTATCTCCGACTATGAGTTTCTGAACATATATAAGTTTTTTTTTTTAAAGCGTTTTATATTATTATGATGTTTCTGTCCAGTTAGGAAGATATTTGTATGAAAGTCCAAATATTCAGATTAATGCTTTGTGCCTCTTTGGTGTAGAGCATTGAAAGCAGCAATAAATAAGAAAAAGTTAAGTATATCTTAGTTTAACCAGACCACTGAGCTGATTAACAGCTCTAGGAGCTAAGCCAAGAAGGATTAGATTGATTTTTACGTGGCTGGAAGAACCAATTGGTTACTAGCAACAGGACCTACAGCTTATTATGGAATCGAACCACATTATAGCGAGAAAATGAATTTCTATCACGAAACAAATTCCTCTTGTTCTTCACTGGCCGGTCAGAGATTCAAACTCGCGACCAACAGAGTGGTAACTGAGAACGGAACCCGCTTACCCAGCGAGGAACTAGCAATAAATAAGAGAATAGGATGATTACAAAGGAAGTGAATTGTTACATACTGTATCATGAAGTGGCTATTCTTATGCTCGAAGTATTTTATTATTTATTCGTAAAGGAATTAATGGCTAAATTGTAACTAACTTTTTTATTTCGTATAAAAATAAAAAAGATTAATTGATAAAAGGAAGATTTTTTCATATTAAAATGACGGTATTTTTATGCACGATGATGATGTTTATGATAAACGAATAATGTTTATAAAATGAAAAAATAAATAAAAGGTCATCCTTGACCAAGTCCTCAATTTTTAAAATAGTAGCAGTGTATTTTGGTAGAGATTTAGCGAAATCAGCTTGGTTCTTGTATTGTAGTATTTATGATAAAAATTATGATAGTGTAAAGAATGGCGCCTCGTGTTTGATAAGTGGTGCCAAAGAATTTTGTTAAAACTGTATATATATATATATATATATATATATATATATATATATATATATATATATATATATATATATATATATATATATATATATATGTGTGTGTGTGTGTGTGTGTGTGTGTGTGTGTGTGTGTGTATAACTGATTCACGAAGATATAGAGCGTGATGGATATATAAATAAAGGCAAATGCCATGAAGCACAAGTGCAACCACTCCGTTGTCTCAATTTTCCTTCGTGGCATTTGCCTTGATATATATATATATATATATATATATATATATATATATATATATATATATATATATATATATATATATATATATATATATATATATATATACACATACTGTACAGTATATATATGTATGTGCATATATATAGATATATATACATATATATGTATATATATACATATATTTATTATGCGTGTGATTCTCTTCTCTCTCTCTCTCTCCTCTCTCTCTCTCTCTCTCTCTCTCTCTCTCTCTCTCTCTCTCTTCTTATTAGTTTCGAGTGCCGTCCCCTTTGTTTTGCAGTTAATTTTCTTCTTTTCACAGAAAAACCTTTCACTGTGTAACTTCCGGAAACTTTTTGTTGAATGGTAAATTTTCTGGCAATATAATTCACTCATAGTGAGACTCCATTTTATATAAAAAATCATATACTGAGAAACAGAAAATAAATGAGCGTTGGATATATTTACCACAAGTGGAATGGTTTTATTTTCTAACATTTTTGCCAGATCCTATTTATTTCTTTCCATAGGATCTTCAAGGCCTTTCCAGGCCGGGGTTTTCTTTCCAGGGGTCGTAACCGGCCTCAAGACTACATACCTTGACACTTCAGAGCCCTGTTTGGTTTTTTGGAATACTGTTACTCCGTGGTGGTCTTTCTCTTGGTTTGATCTGTGAGTTTTTTTCTGCTGTTGAAGGCACCGTAGGGGGTTAGAGCAGTCAGTGCACCTCATGTGGTGCACTGTAAGCATTAGTTTAGTTGCAACCCCTTTGGTTCCTTTTACTGTACCTCCTTTCATATTCACTTTCTTCCATCTTACTTTCCATCCTCTCCTAATAATTGATTCGTAGTACAACTGCGAGGTTTTCCTCCTGCTACACTTTTCAAACCTTTTACTGTCAAGTTCCATTTCAGCGCTGAATGACCTCACAGGTCCCAGTGCTTGGTCTTTGGCCTAAATTCTATATCCAATTCAATTCTGGTGTTGAAAGGTTACTTTGTTTATTCATTGTCCTTTTATTCTTCTTGAATGATTGGATGCTGACAAAGAACGTTCGTTTCACCATTAAACTGAATTTGTTTGTGATGTTGAGACAGTTATTATTTCTTAAGTAGAGACTGGCTGCTCAAGTGATTGATATTTATCTATAATTGCTGGTTATTAACACAAATGTTTTGGGGGTAGTGAAATTATTTTGAAGTGTAAGGTATTTTTTCACCAGACATAAAAATATTAATGTCCTTCGTCTGCTAAGCAGGCTACAGGCATCAAATAGGAAAAAAGGAAGGATAGCCTCCGCATTGTATGATAAAAATGGGAAATATTAACATGTATCGCCTGCTATTAGATATCTCATTTTTAATAATATACATCAGTTGCAATAAATTCTTTTTATATGTGTGTCCTTGTGTGTGTGTGTGTGTGGGTGGGTGTATCTCTTAAAGCCCACTGGCCGTTGAAGTCTATTACTGTCATTTAGTTCCCCTGATTTTACTAAATTATCTTTTCTTCATTTTGTTAAAGCACAAACATGCTATTGTGTTTATTAGACTTAAAGATTAATTAATTCTGTTGTTATTTCTCTCGTTTAAGTATATTGTATTTCAACTTGGATCATAACCGTTAGAATTAAGTTGCTCTCTCTCTCTCTCTCTCTCTCTCTCTCTCTCTCTCTCTCTCTCTCTCTCTCTCTCTCTGGTTAGCAGACAGTGCTACTTTGGGAAAATTACGGCTCAATTCTAGCCCTGCATGTACGCTGCAATACTGTATTGCAAAGTGTCACCTATATTTTGTTGTGTTACTTTCACTGTAATAAACACTTTAACTTAACTTCTGGATCGTTTGCAAGGATTATTAGAGCTCCTTGTTTTGCAGTTGACTGATATCATTTATATATATGTAAATAATTAGCTCAGTAATACAAGTCATAATTTGTAGCTATGTAAAATGAAAACGTGTGCCTTTATTTATGTACAATCATTCCCATATGGAAAACATATGCAGTGTATAATGTTTTTCTGTTTTCATACTGTATAGAGTAATTTTAACTGACTCCCTTATAAGGTGACGGCAGTTGAAATCGAAATTGGAGGTTCTTATTTGGAAACAGCACATTATCAGTAAGCTATCTCTATTGCAGTATAATATTTATATATATATATATATATATATATATATATATATATATATATATATATATATATATATATATATATATAAAAGGCCAAAATTCGCACACCCTCATCTTATCATGTATATTTGCGATATGATAATACATACATACATACATACACACATATATATATGTGTGTGTGTGTGTGTGCATTTATGTGTATATGTGCTTGATATAAAAAAAAGACGAAAATTTATTCAAGGTTGAGAAGGACTGAGAAATCTCAAGCTTGCAACCTTATTTGATTAAAAACTATATATGACATAATGTTTAATGTTTGATTACTTAAAAATGTATTTTTCAATTAGTTTCGTGAAGTTCAAGTTGCCCACATATTCATTGCCCTGTAACAAACGATGTGTTATTTGCATGTTGAGAGGCAGTTACCTATTGCCGCGTGCATGTATGCATGTATCCCGTTGATTATAAACGCTAGCCGTCAGCGTTCATCTGTAAGCTACAGGGATATGCAGAAGACTTTATTTGCTTGCAAACATAATTCCTTTTAGTGAAAGGACTGGAAGTGTTTTCAAGGAAACTTGTCTGTGGTTATCGCCATTCACTAATATAGGATCTTCTAATATACGTCTGGTTAAGGTTGTGAAAATCAAAATGCACATTGAAGGGGAATTGTCATAGGATTTAGACCAGATTCCTTTTAAAAACTGTTGTCTACAGTTGTCTGTAAATTCTCAGCGGAATCATCTGAATTCTTCTAAGTTTGTTAGATGTTTATAAATGCAATCAGACAATAGTTTGTACTTTATGACTAAAATATTTATCTTGTGTACTGCGTGGAGTGACTTGGAAATATTCAGTTTATTCCCCACATCGTTGGACTGTGGAACGGTCTTCCTGAGGACGTTGTGCAATTTGAACCTCAAAAGTTCAAGCGAAGTTGCAATACACCACTACCCCAAAACAAATTCCCTTGTACTTTTGAAAGTATATTTACATTTTTATCTATTGACTTATTAATTTATCTTTTTTTTTTTCTAGTAACTGATCTCTCCTTTCTGTGTTTCCTATTAAATTCTGTAATTTCTTACAAATGAACAGCATGTTCTTTGGAAGCTTGAATTTCAAGTTAATGTACCCTGTTGGTCTGTTCCTTATGAACAGGGGTTTATCTTCTGAATAATAATAATAATAATAATAATAATAATAATAATAATAATAATAATAATAATAATAATAAAGATTTCTAGCACAACACATTGGATACTGATACTCTCTCCATACATTTGTGGTGGTATAAATACAGAACTGGTGCAAAGTTGCTCTTGCAGGCACTAAAATTAAATGAATATGCATTCATTATGACTATCAAGCATAAAGAATCCCATAAACTATTATTTAGTCTATCTAAACTCCATTGTGGTGAATAAATGGTAGGTATATTGTAATGATAATACTGATAATAAAAATGAAAATAGATCAAGCGTGCAGTCCGTTTATGGCTGTCATCAGTGAAAATAGAAAGACGAATTGAAGTATTATGAACCTGTTTATCATGCGCTTATTTACTAGCCGTCAGTCATGACTCAGTCTCGGTCTGTAGGGAAAATAATACAAGAATAATTGTAAAACTATAAATATTTTTTATGTCCAATAATTTTGATCAACCGCGAGTGAGAAGTCTTGTACGCAAATCCTACAAAGAAATTTTGTTTTGATTTGAATCTTATTTAACTTAAATACCTTATATATAAATTATAGTTTTAGAGGAAATATCATTTTATTTGTATGTGACACTTTGAGATTTTAACCCCAAGGTCTGGTCCAGATCTTTACAGCTAATTTATCATTTCCCCCTAGTTTTAGTGGTTGTTATACACCTTTTAAATGATTCAATGATCTCAAAGCGCTTTCATATAGAAGGCGAATTTATTCTTGGCTTTTAATACGGAGTTGTTCTATTGTAAATAATTTAGTAAACTAAAAACACCTTTATGTAGAAAATGAATTTATTTTTGGCTTCTAATACGAAACTTTTTATGAAATATGGAGGAAAACAAGAGCGACTAGTCAAGGTGATGAGTATGCCATTTTCGATCTTACGTCAGCAAAGAATAAAGTCGTTAATAGCTTAACCTGTCCCTATATCTCATATAAATGTCATAATGAATAAGTATGAAGCAAGTAAGGTATTTATAATTGTTCTGGAACTGTTATTTAAAAAAGATATTTTTGTAACTCACAAAAGAAAAAAAACAAACTGATAATAAATACATTTTCGCATAGATAAAGGATGGGGAACGGAAGTACCTTAGACACTTATAGGCACCAGATAATTGAATTGTCAGCTGAAAATTGGCCGTTTCAGCTGCGTTGTTTTGGAAAACCATTGACGAGGAAATTGAATGTTAGAATACTTGGATGTGGGTTTTATGATGCGGCGTCGGGCTGGAATTCTTTAATGGGTATGTTTCTCTGACACAGATGCCAAGAATAAAGAGTAGAGGCATAAAAAAAAGACGTTTGATATGAAAATATTTTCATATCAGTTTAATTTAAAGTTGATCATTCTCGTATTCTCATTAGAATCTCTCTCTCTCTCTCTCTCTCTCTCTCTCTCTCTCTCTCTCTCTCTCTCTCTCTATATATATATATATATATATATATATATATATATATATATATATATATATATATATATATATATATATATATATATATATATATATATATATAGACAGAGACAGAGAGAGAGAGATGCAACGAAGCGAAAGCATAAAAAACCGTTAAGAATTTTTCATTTCATCTCAAGTAAATTTGATTGTTCTAGTCTCAGTACTCACTAGTATCGACTGCTCTCTCTCTCTCTCTCTCTCTCTCTCTCTCTCTCTCTCTCTCTCTCTCTCTCTCTCTCTCTGTGTTCCTCCAGCAGTAATTAAGAAACTGCATTTGGGTTTCTCTGCCCCATTTGCTTTTACTATTACTTCACTCTCCGTGAACGGAGCCGTTCAGTTAATAACTTAGGTTCTTTTTCCCTTAATTATATATCACAGATATTGGAAAAAAGAGAGAGAGAGAGAGAGAGAGAGAGAGAGAGAGAGAGAGAGAGAGAGAGAGAGAGAGAGAGAGAGTATCACTTTCACTGGAGAAAGAGAGAGAGATATTATAGTATGACTTTCACTGGAGAGAGAGAGAGAGAGAGAGAGAGAGAGAGAGAGAGAGAGAGAGAGAGAGAGAGAGAGATAGAGACTATTAATAGGAGGAGAGGGAGGAGAGAGAAAATATGACTATTCCACTGGAGGGAGAGAGAGAGAGAAAAAAATATGACTATTCCACTGGAGAGAGAGAGACCTTACCTTACCTTACAGACCTTACAGTTCGTTCGGGTTGCCCCAGGTCCCTCAGTGAGAGGCACCTCTGATGTCTACCAGAGAATTGCTAATGCATCTTCCGGTATATTTTGCATCTTTCAGTCTTCGATGGTCTGGGATGCATCTTAGATATTTGTCGAGCTTATTCTTAAACACATCTACGCTCACTCCTGATATGTTTCTCAGATGATCTGGTAGCGCATTGAATAGACGCTGCATTATTGATGCTGGTGCGCGGTGGAATAATGTCCTGTGTGCTTTCCTTAGTTTTCCTGGTATCGTTTTGGGCACTATTAATCTACCTCTTGTTTGCTCTTTCTGATACTTTTAGCTCCATGATGTTTTCAGTAATTCCTTCTATCTGTTTCCATGCCTGGATAATCATGTAGCGTTCTCTTCTTCTTTCAAGACTATATAAATTTAAGAATTGTAGTCTTTCCCAGTAGTCAAGGTCCTTAACTTCTTCTATTCTAGCTGTAAAGGATCTTTGTACACTCTATTTGTGCAATATCCTTTTGGTAGTATGGGTACCATATTATATTACAATATTCAAGTGGACTACGTACGTACGTTTTATAAAGCATAATCATGTGTTCGGCTTTTCTTGTTTTGAAGTGCCGGAACAGCATTCCCATTTTTGCTTTGCATTTTGCCAATATTATTGCTGTTTGGTCATTACATAACATACTCCTATTCAACATCACACCAAGGTCTTTAACTGCTTCCTTATTTGTGATTGTCTCATTATGAGGACCTTTATATGCATATAGCATTCCTTCTTTATCACCATAGTTTATTGATTCAAATTTATCAGAGTTAAATACCATCCTATTTACCTCTGCCCATTTATATATATTTTTTAGGTCTCTTTGTAGTGAATTCCTATCTTCATCACAAGTAATCTCTCTACTTATTCTTGTGTCATCCGCGAAACTTCTCACTACCGAGTCCTTAACATTACTGTCTATGTCTACAATCATAATCACAAACAGCAATGCAGCTAACACTGTACCTTGTGGCACACCGGATATTACCGTAGCTTCATCCGATTTCTCATCGTTAGCAATCACTATCTGTTTTCTGTTTTGCAAAAATTTTTTTATCCATCTTCCAACTTTATCTACAATGTTATGTTTTCTCATTTTTTGTTAATATATTATGGTCCACCTTGTCAAAAGCTTTTGCAAAGTCTAGGTAAACCACATCTGTATCTTTTTCGTTTATCAAAGTTTTATATATGTTTTCGTGGTGAGCTAACAGTTGGGTCTGTGTACTTCTTCCGGGTACAAAACCATGTTGTCCTTTATTAAACAAACTATTTTTCATTAAATGTTTCATTATATATTTTTTCATTACCCTTTCGTAAACTTTCATAATATGAGATGTCAGACTCACAAGCCTATAATTACTTGCCTCTAGTCTTGATCCACCTTTCAAAGTTGGGGGTAATATACGCTAATTTATGCTCATCATAAATCTTGCCTGTATCTATACTTTGTCTTAATAATATTGCTAGCGGCTTTGCGATTGAATGAACCACTTTCTCTAACAAAATGGCAGGAACACCATCAGGTCCTGCTGCTGATCCATTTTTAATCTCATTAATAGCCTGCACAATATCTGCTTCAGTAATATCTATGTCCGATAAATATTCACTATTTTCATCTCTTATTTTTGTATCATTATCTTCATTATCAATTTAGGTGTGAATTCACTCTTATATCTTTCTGCTAATATGTTACATATTAGCAGAGAGAGAGAGAGAGAGAGAGAGAGAGAGAGAGAGAGAGAGAGAGAGAGAGAGAGAATATGACTTGAAGTGAAGAGAGAGAGAGGGAGAGAGAGAGAGAGAAAATATGAGTATTCTACTGGAGAGAGAGAGAAAATATGACTATTCCAATGGAGAGAGAGAGAGAGAGAGAGAGAGAGAGAGAGAGAGAGAAGCAGGGGTAGGAATTATGACTTATTTCACTCAGCACGGATGGAATGACCCCCTTCCGTCTGTTCCATTCTTTTTTTATTTTCTTATTTAACTCCAAAATTTGTTTTCTTTTATTCAGTTCCATCCAGCTAATATTATTCTCTTGCCTTTCCAGGACCCAGAATCTCTTCCGGGGGTCGTAACCTTGCATGAACTACACACACCTTAACAATCCAGGTAAAGTTTTCGAGGTCATTTTCTGGATTTCGCTGAGATATTAACCTACTGTAATTTTTTTTCTTATGTTTTTGTTTTCTGTTGAATTTTCAACTGTGCGCATGCGTAGAAAGTTTCTTTGTATATAGATTTCACTCTTGTGATCTTTGTAGATGGACTGTTAAGTGGGGTTTTTGTTATTTTTAGTATTTAGCTTATTATTATATGGATAAAGATTCTCAATAATTCATCGTTGTAAATTATTATAGTGCCGATTGTGTCTTATATATATATATATATATATATATATATATATATATATATATATATATATATATATATATATATATATATATATATATATATATATATATATATATATATATATATATATATATATATATATATATATATATATATATATAAAGACAAAATCCACGAAGAAAGGGAAACAGGTGGAGTGCTGCGAGGTCTTTCGACTGTCGCCCTGTACTTAGCAAACTATTTTCGTGAATCAGTTATACATATATATATACATCTATATATATATATATATATATATATATATATATATATATATATATATATATATATATATATATACATTTATATATATATGTTTAATAACAACCATTCCTGTGGAAAAATTAACCAAGGTTTAATATTAATTTTATTTGGACTCTCTTTATCATTGTACCTAAATGTTTATGCTGACAAATATAGGTGTCGCAATTCAGGTTACAATTACCAATTATCAAAGTACGTCCTGTCATTGATGAAATGGATTATTGGCAGCATTGGTTTTGATATTTATTGATGGTTAGAACATTTTTATAGCGATTTTTTCATTTTTGCGTTTGCCGTTTGATTCGTCATACAGTAATCAAACCATGATTTGGTATGTATTCATTTTGAAATGTAACTAATTGTTTTCCAGTTTAGACATATATACAAGCATATATATACAAACACACACATATAGAAATACTCAACACACAATAACGTGTGCAACAGAAATAAATTTCTGACTCACGGGATCGAACCCAGGTCTTTCAATTGGAAAGCAAGGCTTCTGCCAACCAGGCCATATACAAGTCATAAAAGAAGTTGTAACCGGAGTACCACTGTACCCAAAGAATTACTTGGGTAGGCTAAACTGCCTTGCATTTCAGCGTGTTTATATATGTATGTATATATATATATATATATATATATATATATATATATATATATATATATATATATATATATATAACACTTTGGAACTTTTAATCTTTGGGAATTACGTGAAAATGATGAGTGGATACTCGTAGAACTTCGATACAATTCTTCATATATAGATTAAATTTCATATATATATATGTATGTATATATATATATATATATATATATATATATATATATATATATATATATACACATATATATATATATATATATATATATATATATATATATATTCTATATATATATAATATATGTATATATATATACATATATAAGTATATATCTGTGTGTATATATAGTATACATATACATATATATATATATATATATATATATATATATGGTTATGTTATATATAATTATATATATATATATATATATATATATATACATATATATATATTGTTGTTGTTCTTAATATATATGTCATATAGGTTATTAGGTTATATTATTTTGTTCGAGTCTTGCACGGAATAAAAAGAGGAACAACACAAAATTGTAAAGCGAGAGAGAGAGAGAGAGAGAGAGAGAGAGAGAGAGAGAGAGAGAGAGAGAGAGAGAGAGAGAGTAAAAGGCGAAGCAAACAAGAAGATGGTTTGAGGTATTTTGTGATC
>NC_089742.1:36213012-36218012 GCF_040412425.1 Macrobrachium rosenbergii | reverse complement strand
CGCAGTTGGATATTTCAAGTTGTGAGAGTTTTCTTCGACCACAAGAACTTAAAAAAAAAAAAAGAAAGAAACCACGAATTGGCGAACAAATATATTCAAAACCACACAAAGTTTCGGAGCTTCGTGCTCCTTCTGAAGTGTGGAGGTATTCCACGCTGAAGAGGGATCATGACACTCCGAAACTGTATATGTGGTTTTGAATATAATCGTTCTTCAATTTGTTGCTTTTTTTTCAAGTTTCGAAGTTCGATACTGATCTGTTATCAACAAGAACATCGTGATGAGTCTCTTGTATGGGTTAAAATTCTTCTTCCCAGGTATGTCGATTACCTTTGTTGCTGTGACACCAAATGATTTAATTAAATTGAACATTCAACATTAACTGAAACTGTGAGATCATAAAGTCTTCATGAGTTTTATGGAAACAGCTTCTGAAAAATAAGATTTTTATAACTTGGAAATTGAACATCTAATATTTTTTCTTCCCTTAAAATAAATGAAATTGAAAGTACACAAAAGATCTATATTTTTATGTACTTGAGTGAGAAACATTTCTAATAAAAGGTTTTCATTACTGGGAAACTAAACATCTAATGTTTTTTCGTGTCTTTAAATCAGTGAAATTGAAATACATAAAAGATATATATTTTATGTACTTGAGTGAGAAGCATTTCTAATAAAAAGGTTTTCATTACTGGGAAATTAAACGTCTAATATTTTTTTCGTGCCTTAAAATCAGTGAAATTGAAAGTACATTGAAATAAAATTTTTTATTCCTGTACCTGCACATGATTGAGAAAATGCAAAACAGGTCACTTATGGGAACCAGGTAATTGAAACGTCAGCTGGGAATTTGTCCTTAACGTAAATTGTTTTTGAAAATGGTTGGTTGGCATAGTAATTGGACGCATAAAACTGATACGCTTTATGGTATAGGGTCGGTGTGCAATTCTTGGACATGTATTGGTGACTTATTCTAAACCTGGTAGTTATGTTTCTATTACACAGTATCTTTTCCTTCATTGTATGCTTAGGATTTAATCTCAATATATTTATACAAGGAAGAAAAATTTGTACAAGAAAATGTTTTTACTCTCTCTCTCTCTCTCTCTCTCTCTCTCTCTCTCTCTCTCTCTCTCTCTCTCTCTCTCTCTCTCTCTCTCTCTCTATATATATATATATATATATAATATATATATATGTATATATATGTATCTGTGTGTATAGTTATATATATATATATATATATATATATATATATATATATATATATATATATATATACATATAATCAACCATTAATTTTTGAAACATTTCTTTTCTTTATATTCTACTTTCTTTTTTCTTTTGAGATTTCTCTCCTTCCACTGACTAAGTCTTATAGTCGATAACCCCCAGTGTCTTTTTTGTCCGAATTGTAAATTACAAAAAGATGTTGACGTAATGATTTTCTTTAATGGAAGGGCAGCTTTCAATTGTATTTTCTCCCAAAAGAGAGAGAGAGAGAGAGAGAGAGAGAGAGAGAGAGAGAGATGGCTATTTCAGCACGAGTGGAATGACCCGTTTTCGTCCATTCCACCTCCATCCATCCATCCATCCAGAGAGAGAGAGAGAGATGGCTATTTCAGTTAACGCGGGTGGAATGACCCGTTTTTGTCTATACCCGTTCTATACAGGTCCTATTTAGTTCCTCGAAGCTGATCCTCTTTCCTTTCCATAACCCATTTTTTCGTCCAGGATCGGTCCCTTGGATGAAATACGCAAGCCCTAACAACCCAGGTACTTATTTCAGGGTCAAACTTTGGTTCGCAATGGGTAGGTTTAGGAGGTTTATTCCGTAATTGGTGTTGCGCATGCGTCTTGGCTTTTTATGACGTATATATTATCTTTTTTTTATTTTTGTTATCGCTATTATTGTCATTGTTTGTGATTGTTTACCAGTTTTTAGTTATTACCAGTGTGTGTATGGATGATAGTTTATTTTGCCCATGCGTCGTGGTTTTTTGTTTATTACATATATATCTTTTGCTCTTCTTTGTTAGTACTATTGTTGTTATTGTTAGTCTAACTTTTTCACTTATATTACTCATATGTATTGGTTGATAGTTTATTTGCGCTTGCGTCGTTGTTTTTATGTTTACATATATAATTTTTTTTATTTTTTATTGTACTGGTATTTTTAGTTTTCTGAAAAGAAAACTATTGTTTTGGCTTTGTCTGTCCGTCCGCACTTTTTTTCCTGTCCGCCCTCCAGTCTTAAAAACTACTAAAGCTAGAGAGCTGCAAATTGGTATGTTGATCACCCACCCTCCAATCATTAAACATACCAAATTGCAGCCATCTAGCCTCAGTAGTTTTTATTTTATTTAAGGTTGAATTCAGCCATAATCGTGCGTCTGGCAATGATATAGGCCAGGCCACCACCGGGCCGTGGCTAAAGATTCATGGGCCGCGGCTCATACAGCATTTTACCGAGACTACAGAAAGATAGATTTATTTTCGGTGACCTTGATCATATATACGATGTACAGAAAACTCGAAAAAATTTCGGCGCATTTTTTACTTGTTTACTTATATTTCTAATAAATGTGTTTATTTAAATGGATAAAAATGATCGTAGCGACTATATGAAAATCGTCCGTTATCCTGTTTAGTCTGGGCACATAATGATAAAAATGTCATGTTCAAAATATTTATTTGACATTGATGTCAGCATATACTGCTGCTATTTTTCTCGTTTCATATCGTATGGTGGAGAGGAAAGTTACCAAAAACTAAACGTTGTATATACAACTGTATATTTATTTTATTCATACACACATACACACATGCGCGCGCACACACACACACACACACACACACACACACACATATATATATATATATATGTATATATATATATATATATATATATATATATATATATATATATATTATACATATATATATAAACACTGAAACACACACATATGCATACATATATACATATGTATGTATTTAAGTGTTTTTGTTATATATATACTACTGTATATATGTGTGTATGTATATCTACATATGTATATATAACCACATACATACATACATGCATACACACTTGATTCTTCCGGGTAACTTGATATCCATTGGTGCTTCCACCAGACTCCAAAGCCTTTCAAAAATTTTTCGTATCTGTCACGGAAACTCGTGAATGAACTCCACCTGGCATTCATTGTTGGTGACCCATCCACAGACCGATCGGACCCAAACCAGCTTTGGAGCTTATGTTACATAATACTCTCGACTGAAGAAGTTGGTCGTGTACAAGTTTTCAGTCTCCCAATGTCATCATTTCTTCGTATCTGACCTTCAGTCAAGACCATCACTTTTGTCTGAAGGAGTTGTAGCTCGTATTTCCCCTTCAGTCTAAGACAGTAAAGGAGCATTTATCTCTGTTGGAGTAGAAACGGCATCTCTCTCTCTCTCTCTCTCTCTCTCTCTCTCTCTCTCTCTCTCTCTCTCTCTCTCTCTCTCTCTATAAGATGGCTGTCTTTCACTCTGTCTGTAGTGATAATTGTGGACAAATAATTGCGTTCCTCTCTCTCTCTCTCTCTCTCTCTCTCTCTCTCTCTCTCTCTCTCTCTCTCTCTCTCTCTCCGTGATAAAGATGGCTGTCTTTCGCTCTGTCTGTGATGATAATTGTAAACAAATAATCACAGTTCTTTCTCTCTCTCTCTCTCTCTCTCTCTGCTAAGATAGCTGTCTTTCGCTCTGTCTGTGATGATAATTGTGGACAAATGATTATAGTTCCTCTCTCTCTCTCTTTCTCTCTCTCTCTCTCTCTCTCTCTCTCTCTCTCTCTCTCTCTCTGGAGCTTGCCCTCTCTCTCTCTCTCTCTCTCTCTCTCTCTCTCTCTCTCTCTCTCTCTCTCTCTCTCTCTCGTACGTAGATAAAGCTCAGACAGGAAAGTTAGGGCTCATGCATCGTTGGCCTGTGCAGTGCCAGGTCAGCATTGTACGGTATCAGCTGCTCTTCCGAGTTTTGCTTTGGTTGCATTAAACGCTGGGGATGTGTCTGCTTGCCTGAATGGGATATTTGTTGGATTGTATATATTCAGTTATTTATTCTTTGACTGTATTTGGTTAACTTTCTGTGGCAATGGTTATTGCATTAACAGAGCTTTGAAAAGTTGTTTTGAGAACATGTAAGTTACATTAGTGCTACGACCATGTAACTGGAAGTCTCTCTCTCTCTCTCTCTCTCTCTCTCTCTCTCTCTCTCTCTCTCTCTCTCTCTCTCTCTCTCTCATCAAGTATAATACACTAGATAAGAAATTATGCCTTCCCATTAAAAAAGACTTTGATGTAAGATCTTTTCCAGTAAGTGTAGCATAAGATGTTACATATTCATATAACATAACCCCGTCCTCTCTCTCTCTCTCTCTCTCTCTCTCTCTCTCTCTCTCTCTCTCTCTCTCTCTCTCTCTCTCTCTCTCTCTTTCAATAAGTATCATATAAAATGTTACATATTTATGTGCTTTGCACCCCCACCTCTCTCCCTCTCTCTCTCTCTTTTCAATAAGTGTCGTATAAATATTACATGTTATGCACCCTAGCACCACCTCTCTCTCTCTCTCTCTCTCTGTCTCTCTCTCTCTCTCTCTCTCTCTCTCTCTCTCTCTCTCTCTCTCTCTCTCTCTCGTTCATTAATTTAGATTTTTCTTGTTTGGTACCTGTTCATTTGTATACCATAATTTACTACTGAACAATATAAATGAGTTACTAAACTCTTCTGTGACCCACACTTAAATATGCAATTATCCCTGTATTGGTGACGACAGTCCTGGTGACAGCAGGAAAGAGAAGGTTTGTCGACTAACATATAAGAAACTACAGCCAAAATTCACCGTAAAACTACAAGGAAACTGTCAGTGT
This sequence comes from Macrobrachium rosenbergii, assembly GCF_040412425.1. Lineage (NCBI taxonomy): Eukaryota > Metazoa > Arthropoda > Malacostraca > Decapoda > Palaemonidae > Macrobrachium > Macrobrachium rosenbergii. The sequence goes on along the minus strand of NC_089742.1, from coordinate 36,213,102 downwards.
TGTACAGCAACCCTAAATTTCCATTTAACTAGAGAGGAATTATTTGTAAGTTGCCTGTGCTTAGCGTAATTACAGTAAAACGCCTAAAAT
>NC_089742.1:36168012-36208012 GCF_040412425.1 Macrobrachium rosenbergii | reverse complement strand
ACCTTTTTACTCCCAATTTCCCTTGCAGCGCTCAGTGGCGCCATGGGTACCAACGCATGGCCTTTGGCCTAAATTTTATATTCCATTCTATTCCTTGTTACCGGCACGTCATTATTTTTGGCTGTCGTCTGCTGAAACGTATATCTGAAATTCAGTGGTACTTTCAACAGACACTCAAAGACAAAAATGAAATTGTTTTGTTTCTCAGAAACTCGGTTGGGCTATAAGATTTATTGTACTCTTTCCGCAAGTATATTGTAAGTATTATTTGGTTTAAGACCTTGTACTTGCTGTATGTATTCGTTACATGGAGCTTGTTTATTTCACTTTTAAATTTTTTTTGATAACTGATATTCAAATGCGCAGTAAAGTTCTTGGGCATGTGCATTTTTTCATAGCTGCTATGTATAACTTTTCTATGTTATAAATTTTAAAAAACACAGTTGTCTTGTTTTGTGTCGGTTTTTGTTTTCATAGTCATTCCTTTATGTTTTTTACTGTAAGTCTCCTAGATGGCATGAAGAATTGGTTCTTATGTATGATTTTAGAGTCGTTTGTCTGCTGCATGAGAATCTTTTATACGTGAAGAATGATGTGCCCAGTGCTGTTGTGGAATTTTTTGTTTTCCAAATATTTCAGTGAGGTGGAAATTCATTCCTGCTTTCTGCTTACACTCATGAATTTCAGGTTTATCGGTTTTATTCTCTGTTCCCTCATCTGTTTATTTATCACCTTTTCCCATAACTTATGCCTCTCTGATTTCCTTATGGAGCCCGACTTGGGTTTATAGTCTGTTGACAATGTCCATATAGGTTTCCAGCTGAAGATCTAAAGAGAGAAAAGAAAGAAATAAAAATGTTTATCTTCGAGTTGGAGCACTCTTTGGTTCCATGACAGTGAAACGAACAAAGTCGTACGAATGAGTAAAAGGTCTTTCTGTTTCTTCATCAATAACTGCGAGAAGTCGCATATATAAGCAAACTTATATTTTTTGAAGGAAATACATTATCCCCTCTGCGTTGGCGTACATCGGATACAGCGTTCTTACCGAAGGAAAACTCTCGAACAAATATTATGATCTGCGCATCTACCACATGAAATGAAAAAAGTCCGAGCTGAGTTGGCAGATGAAGGTCCCAATCTGAAAAGAGGCTTATTTGCAGTTGCATGAAAGTTGTTTACATAATCCTTTAACAAGTGCACATGAACTGTCATAAAGCTGAGAGAAACATGGCCGGAGAGTGTCTCGCGCGCCCGCCGACTGAAAGCTGGATTGAGGTAAGCCGAATAAAATTGAGTTATGTTGTTTTTTTATGGCATGGTTTGCACGCTGCACTTAATAAGGCGTTTTTCTTGGAATCCAGTGGACGTGAAGGTTGCGATTTCATTCCCAGAATCAGTTGTTAGAGAGTTGCCGCTTGAGAGGTGATGGGTCTGAGTCAGTTTTGGTCTTGGGTGTTCATTTGCCGCTTATCACCGGAATCTCAGGTCTTCTTCAAGATCTGAATGATGGATTTTTCGGTGTAATGCTCAGATCTCTCAAGACAAAAGACAAAGCAATCTGTCAACACTATGTCAATCGTTATGCTCAGCCAAATGTCTCAGGCATTCAGTTAACCTTCAAGCAGATTCATATATATATATATATATATATATATATATATATATATATATATATATATATATATATATATATATATATATGCATACATATATATATATATATATATATATATATATATATATATATATATATATATATATATATATATATGAATATACATAAAGTTCTGTATGAAAAGATTAACTGAAAGGCGTAAGATTCATATATATATATATATATATATATATATATATATATGTATATATATATATATATATATATATATATATATATAATATATATATATATATTCATATTCTGGCATCTACAAGACAGGAACTTGGAATCCCCCGAGGATGGAGAACGTCTCTCTCGATTGCATCTTTCTCTTAACCTGCAGGCGTTAGGATTCCTTACCAAAAAGTTATTTGTTATAGGCTTTGGAGAACCCTACCTTTGGAATTTACACATTATGCTTTTTCCAAATTAGAATTAAGAAAATAGATAAGCCTTTGCTTAGTAAAGTAACAGCCCGTATTGGAACCTAGAATAAACAAGTAAAAAATGCGCAGAATTTTCTTCGGTGCAATCGAGTTTTCTGTACAGCGTATAATGCTGCATGAAACTGTCAGCCACGGCCCTTGAAATTCTCAGTTGCGGCCCATGAAACTTTTCGCCACTGCCCGGTGGTGGCATGTGTTGTTGGTACCTATAGCGGTGCCTCGATCATCTAACTGCATTAAATAAAAAAAAAAAAATTATTAGGGCTAGGGTTGCAGTTTTGGTATGTTGGATGATTAGAGGTGGATGATCCACATGCAATTTGCGCCCCTCTAACCTCAATAGTTTTTAAGATCTGTGGCGGACAGAAAAAGTGCGGACGGACAGACAAAAACCATCTCACTGGTTGTTCTTTTAGAAGGCCCGAAGTGAATGGTGGCAGTGGGTTATACTGAGGCCCGAAGGCCAGCAGAGTAAATATGAGTAGGGTCCTGTCAACGACCTTTTGCACTTGTTGCATAATTATTCAGATTGTAAGAACAGGAATTGCTTTCTGCTTATTAATAAAAGGAAGTTTGATGAATAAAATGCAATTATAGAAGGAATTTCATCTTTCAGTTTAATAATAATAATAATAATAATAATAATAATAATAATAATAATAATAATAATAATTATTGTATTATTATTAATAATATTAATGTCAATAATATATATTATTTTATTATTATTATGTATTATTATTCAGAGGATGAACCCTAATCATATGGAACGAGGCCTACAGAGTCCGTGACTTGAGAATTCGGGCTTCAAAAAAATATAGTGTTCATTTAGAAGAAGTAGCAGAAAGATAACATGAAAGAAACCAGGATGTTCGATTACGGACGGCATTGTTTGTTGTTCATCCGACAATATTTATTAGTTGATCGAGCAAATTCCGATAAATTCATATATTTATTCACCATTATCTGCTGGGAGGGGACTAGAGGAATAATATATTCACAAACAGCAAAGGACGAGGGAGCACGCTGTCAACAGTAGCGGTAAAATATCGCATTTAAAATCTACAATGAAATGTGGAATTATTTTCACTCCGACCTCTGACATTCGTTCTTTTTGTTCCGCTTACAATGACAGGCAATGAATACCGGCAGAATATCAGTCACATTCTCCGGGCGCCGCCACACTTAAAGTAGTGCTTTCCTGCTTTCGTTTTTTGCTTTCAGCAGTTTTCTTTCGTTCGTTCCACACCTGTGTACAAGGATGAATAGTAATATGTATATATATATATATATATATATATATATATATATATATATATATACACATGTATATGATGTCTGTTGTATATATGTATATATATATATATATAAATTATATATATATATATATATATATATATATATATATATATATATATATATATATATATATATATATATATATATATATATATATATCTATATATATATATAATTTGTTATTATGTGCTTGCGTTCGACTCTCTCCGACCGACCCAATGAAGAAATTAGAGAGGAATTTATTTCTGGTGACGAAATTCATTTCTCGCTATAATGTGGTTCGGATCACAATGGCTGCCAGTCCCGTTGCTGGGTAAACAATTGGTTCTTGGCATGTAAAATGAATCTAATCCTTCAGGGCCAGCCTGGGAGGCTGTTAATCGGCTCAGTGGTCTGGATTAAGCTAAGGTATGCTTGCTTAACTTGTGTGTTGTTATTTATGTGTTATACAGAGGTGCGTATGTGTTTGTCCACGTTATGCATATGTATAATAAGCTTTAAGCACTTCTTTTCATACCAATTAATAAAAATAAAAACGTCATTCCCCCCACAAAAAAAAAGAAAACTTACAGAGCGTGGCCTGCGTTTTCTTCGGGGAAAATTCCCACCGTAGTAAATTTCCCGCATGACCCATTTTTGTTAAACTAAGGCAGTTCTGGTTATGCACCCGACCCATTTTTCTCGCGGAATTCCCCCTCTTTTCTTTCCCTTTTCTTTTCCCTTTCTTTCCTCGTTTTCTTCCTTTTCTTTCCTCCTTTTTTCTTTGCTTTGTTTATCTCCCCCATTTGCGTTCCTCCTTTTTCTTCCCCCTTTTTCTTTCCTCCCTTTCTTCCCCTTTGCTTTCTCCTTTTCTTTCCTCCTTTTCTTCCCCATTTGCTTTCCTCCCTTTTCTTTCCTCCTTTTCTTCCCCATTTGCTTTCCTCCCTTTTCTTTCCTTCTTTTCTTCCCCATTTGCTTTCCTCCCTTTTCTTTCCTCCTTTTCTTCCCCCTTTGCTTTCCTCCCTTTTCTTTCCTTCTTTTCTTCCCCATTTGCTTTCATCCATTTCTTACCTCCTTTTCTTCCCATTTCTCCTCCTTTTCTTCCAACCTTTCCTCCCATACCTCTTTTCCTCCTTTTCTTCCCCATTTGCTTTCCTCCCTTTTCTTTCCTCCTTTTCTTCCCCATTTGCTTTCCTCCCTTTTCTTTCCTTCTTTTTCTTTATTGCTTTCCTCCCTTTTCTTTCCTCCTTTCTTCCTTTGCACTTTCATCCTTTTCTTTCTCTTTCTTCCCCATTTGCTTTCCTCCTTTCTTTCTCCCTTTTCTTCCCCCTTTGCTTTCCTCCCTTTTCTTTCCCCCTTTTCCCTTTTCTTCCCCCATTCCCACTTTCTTTTCCCCTTCCTTTCCCCCTTTTATTCCCCCTCTTTATTTCCCCACTTTTATTCCTCTCTTTCTTTCCCCCTTTTTTCCTCCCCTTTCTTTTCCCCGTAGAGGAAGACGAGGAATGGATGGAGAAATTCATGATCTCTCTCTCTCTCTCTCTCTCTCTCTCTCTCTCTCTCTCTCTCTCTCTCTCTCTCTCTCTCCGGCGTAAAACAAGTGTTCTTCACGCTCTTTTAATATTTCTGGGAAAATCCAGAAGAGAGATTCTGGATATCAGGAGTTTCAACTTTCTCGATGAACGCGGCTTTTTTTTTTTTAACGCGTATATTTTTTTCGCTGTGTGTTTTTATCTCGTTAGTTAGTGCGCTTTTTACTTTGGTCTTTATTGATATGTTGATCTTTTATGGAAATTTTTTTTTTTGCACATTTTATTCATAAAGATATTATACGTCTTAAACTTAAAATATCATGGCAATATTTTACGTTTGAGCTATTTTCTCGTTGTGTTTTTCTTTTTCATTTCGTTAGTTAATGCGATTTTTTTCTTTTTCTTTTTATTGGTATTTTAACAACCCCTATTATGAAAGTGGTCTTTTATGCACAATATTTTTCATTAACATATTATACGTCTTAACGCCAATAATCATGACAATATTTTCCTGTTCAACTATTTTCTCAGTGTGGGTTTTTTTATGTCGTTAGTTGATGTGTTTTTTTATTTTTGTCTTTATTGGCATTTTAACAGATCTCCCTTTCATGGAAAAGATATTTTAATCCCACTTTTTTCAAAAAGACATTACATGTCTTAACTCATATAATCAGGACAATAGTTTACGTTTTAACTGATTTATCGTTGTTTTTTTATCTCGTTAGGTAACTCGGTTTTTATTTATTTTTGTTTATTGGTATTTTAACCTTTTTATGGAAATGATCTTCCACCTACATTTTATTCATAGAGATGTTCGTCCTAACGCATCACATCAAAACAATATTATACGTTTTAACCTCCGATTCTCATTCACGATTTCCTTAAAATATTTAATACTGACTACTTACGTACACTGCACTTTAACTTTTGACATTTTTCGTTATTTTATTTTATTTCATTCCACAACAATTTCGACTGTGCACATTGAATGTGGTATATTTATTTTACCAGATATATGCCACAAACTACGTGGTACATCAAACTTCGACAGAAACTGACAAGCAAATAGATATAGTTGCATTCCGTTGAGTATCCTTGCAACTTTGTCGGCTTAATTCGTGAATTTTGCATTTTAGTAGTGAGCCATTTGGTGGTTGACTGTAGTCACTGTAGAGACGGGAGTGGATATCGCCTGGTATATGGATATATATATATATATATATATATATATATATATATATATATATATATATATATATATATATTATATATTATACATACATATATTTACACACACACACACACACACACACACACACACATATATATATATATATATATATATATATATATATATATATATTATATATATATATATATGTATATATATGTATATTTACACACATGTATATATATATATATATATATATATATATATATATATATATATATATACTGTATATGTGTGTGAGTGTGTATGTATGTGTTAGGGTCTGTAAAACAAGGCGGGTATTCTTGTGTTAATACATTCTTAAAGATATATATGCTTTTGCATTTTGGCAAAAATGTGCATGCAAGTGCGCGAACAAACGTGTTATGTATACACTCATGTACTATATATATGCGTGAATATGTTATGCGTATACGCCTGTTTTGTTGTGAGGAAGTAGAATATCCTCATGAGAAATACCAGTGTACACCAATTCACACCTTTGCACGAACAGTGGATGAAGAATTGAAGATGATTACGGTCATATCTCGCACAGAAAGAAGCACTTTGCGCTTCTTCCCAAGTAATTCATTTTCTGCACTTGGGAGAGCAGGAGGCAACCAGATCCCTGAACGTTTCTTTTGGAAAACGTAAGAAACGTTCTTGTAAAAAAAAAAGAAGAGGAAAAATATCCGAACGTTTATCTTGGGGAAAGTGTCCGAAACATTAAGATGCGGTGTAATCCCCTGCAATGCACTCACTGAGAGGATTGGGAGAGGCAACGGGAAAAAAAGACCATTAATTAGATTTAAGTTTGCGGTTTCTTTTCTCACCTCTCAGAAGAAGACTGAAGTTCTCCTCTTTCTCGGGGACAGGATTTCGAGGAAGGTGTTTGTTTTTTTTTTTTATAGACAGCGGTTGGCTAATTATCAAAGGCGCGTACGTCCTTTTTTTTTTTTTACCTGCCTGTAATTCTAAACGCTGGTAATGAGGGTCTTTTGTTTGCTAGTGTTAAAGGAACTTTTGTTTCTGCATTATGTCAAGGTTCTTAGAGAATGTAGATATATATATTTTATTTTATATATACATACATATATATATATATATATATATATATATATATATATGTATGTATATATATATATATATATATATATATATATATATATATATATATATATATATATATATATATATATATATATATATATATTCAGAATCTACTGGTCACTTTTACAGACACATATGTAATTCTAATAGCCACAAATTGCAATTAAGTTAAGAGGGCATTGTGGCTATTAGAATTACATATATATATATATATATATATATATATATATATATATATATATATATATATATATATATATATATATATATCTCATACGTGCATTGTTAAATGAGAACATTTTCATGAGTTACTTTGTTTTCTCTACAACAACAAAAAATTTATAACTTTAGGTATTTTTAGTTTAGATGACCATTGGACTTTCATCTTTGATCCGACCACGTGATCAAGAGAACACTTATAAAAATATCAAATCACAGTCATAATTAACACGCCTCCTGATATCATTCTACGCCTTATCCAGCGTAATGATTCTTAAAATTAGTTAACAAACTGGAAAAAATCAAATTTTTGTTGAAAGATGCATCAGAACAATTTTTCCCAAAGTATCTTCTACAATCTCTAATATAAATATATTGATAGCTGGCACTGCTGCCTGAGTACCTGATTAAGGTTCATGTACCTGTCTTTGAGAAAAGGCTTGATAAGGTAACAAACATAACTAAGTACTGAAACATGTTATACTAATTATCGTGGATAATTCTTGTTGCTATCTGATATATCATGCTAATAGTTGTTTTAATCATTGCTTTTGCTCTCATGCTTTCCTTGGTAATGCAGTACCGTCCTGATATCACCTCAGTTCAGTTTATATTGCCAGTAATATCTTGTACAGAATGAACTCCATAAAGCATCATTAGGAAAGCATTTATCACATTCCTCTACCCGTGATAATCACGTGTTGGGCATTCCATCGCGGGGATCATCATCATGATCCAAGTGATCATCATTACCCCAGTGATCTCTTCTAATGATCATGCCATGCGAGCATATCTCAGGCTTTCGGCATCATTCCTTTATCATCCGGATTAGCTTCATTCATCAAGGGTGGCTGTAATTTCATTTACATATCACGGATCAAATTACCGCCGACGAAGAATGATGTGGGAACGGAATGGAAAGGAAAGGTTAAGTCAGGTTATATATAGTATGTATATGGTTATATATATATATATATATATATATATATATATATATATATATATATATATATATATAATATATACATTATTATTCACACACATATATATATATATATATATATATATATATATGTGTGTGTGTGTGTGTGATAAATGATAAAGTAAAGGAGTAGATTGAAGTTAATTAAATTTCAGTTTTCAAGATTAACTAATTAGGTGATTTGTGGTCGTAAACATTTTGCTTTTCATTGTTGAAGTTTAATGAGATTTGGTCTTGTTGATAGATATGTTTTAATTTTTGAATGATAGCAGGATACCATTAAGCTTAATTGTTGTGATTGTTAGTGGTAATAAGTTTAATATTAAGCTATAGTCTAAAGTATATTAGGCATTTTTAATTTTGAGAAGGATATAATGTTATAAAACCTGAAGTAATTAAAATGATTATTAATTATGTAGATGCTGATACTGGAAAGTTGATATAACAGAAGAGTTAGGTAAAATTATGAGTAATTATGGGGACAATAATATTAAGAAACTTAATTGAACTTTTATCAGTGTATCAAAAAATACTATTTTACTACATGACCATCTTAACCCTTTCCCCTTCTGTTTCCATTTTTTGGGAAACCTGGGCTAGATAAAGGTACGATATTCCCCGTCTCATTGGCCTCCGAATTTAAAAAACAACAAAAAATAGAATTACATTTAACTCGTTATAATCGTTAAGTTTGATCTCTGGAGCTCGTTTTTCCCAGCCTGAAAACGCTGAAAGAAATCATCAAAAGGTGAATGGCAATTGAAAACAGTTTTTTGCTTGCGTTGACATTCCATCGGAACGGGGCCTTTCCTGTCTACAATAAAAACACGGGGAAAGAGTTAGCTCTGGGAGTTTTTGGCATAGGTTTTATTTACGAGAGAGAGAGAGAGAGAGAGAGAGAGAGAGAGAGAGAGAGAGAGAGAGAGAATCCCTATTATATGAAATATCTATGAGAGAAAGGCAGACAGAAAGAGTCCACGATACGTTATGAGAGAGAGAGAGAGAGAGAGAGAGAGAGAGAGAGAGAGAGAGAGAGAGAGAGAGAGAGAGAGAGAGAGAGAGAGAGAGATTCCATTGTACATTACGGAATATCCCCAGAAAGAGACTGAAAAGTCTACGAGGCATTATGAATCATCTCAGAGAGAGAGAGAGAGAGAGAGAGAGAGAGAGAGAGAGAGAGAGAGAGAGAGAGAGAGAGAGAGAGAGAATTAATGTATTTTATGAAATTTCAGAGAGATGTCATCAGAGAGAGGCATGGAACGCAACAAATTCCTGGATAAATAACGTGAAGTGTCGCATAAAAATGAGAGAGAGAGAGAAGAGAGAGAGAGAGAGAGAGAGAGAGAGAGAGAGAGAGAGAGAGAGTAGAAAGCAAGCAAGCAAGCTCCATTACGAAACACCGCATCTGCACTTTTCCGGGTTGCAAGCATATTATCCCCCTTTTCAGAAAAATGACTTGTGGCATGCGACTGGTGGAAATTTCTTCCTTCATTTTTTTTATATATATTTTTCTATAATACTCTTTTTTTTCCCCCCTCTGCGCAGTTTAGAGAGAAAAGCCTTAGTGAGTCTCGGCATTTCATTTGGCTACGAGGTGCTTCGTCGAGCTCGGAGTGAATTCGGCGGTTCTGTGTGAACTCCGAAATGGTTGTTACCGGAAGCCTTGCCCGGATTTGATAAAGCTGGGTGGAGTTTGTACTTTCGCGAGAAGTGTTGGTTGGGTTGGGAAAAATATGTGTGATGTTTGACGTCGTCGTTATTATTATTATTATTATTATTATTATTATTATTATTATTACTGGGTTGTTGTCACCGTTTCAGATTTCACTAACAATGTTTTGTAATGATAATTATTAAATTCCAGCTGTACAACTTCTAATATTACCATGGTTTAAATGTCTCTACTACTACTACTACTACTACTACTACTACTACTACTACTACTAATAATAATAATAATACTAATAATAATAATAATAATAATAATAAGAAGAAGAAGAAGAAGAAGAAGAAGAAGAAGAAAATATGCAAACTATTTGCTATTCTTGATTCCGTTATGAATCCTTCAATCCAGTTGAAAATGAGTTATGGCAGTATATTAAATCTACCCGGTCCTATTAAAAATATCCAGTATAAGAAAGATTAAAATGAAGCAAATTAATTTGAGCAATCCAAAAACAGACCCTAACCCTCTGAGGGGAGCACCTTCTTTTTTTTTATACTTATAGGCCAAGCATGAGGCGAAATCTCTCTCTCTCTCTCTCTCTCTCTCTCTCTCTCTCTCTCTCTCTCTCTCTCTCTCTCTCTCTCTCTCTATATATATATATATATATATATATATATATATATATATATACAATATATATATTTATTTTATATATATGTTTGTGTGTGTATTTATATGTGTCCATGTATATCGTAGAGTGGCCATTGAAACTTGGAACAGAACCTTAAATGGCAAAACAAATGCTCCTTTTGCAATGCCATTCCATAGACAAAATATTATCAGGACCTCTCTAGGAGACCAGGCTCTTAAAAAAAAAAAAGTATGACCTGAGGTCGCTATCCTTATCATTGAAGGGGAACCTATTATGTGTCCAAAAATGGTGACCTTTGGTGCCATGTTAGGTGTCATAATGTTAGTGCCAAAAGGGCATCTGGCTCTAATGGAGTTTACTGTTGATGTTGTGGAAATTCATCTTTGTTAATGATAATCATCTTCAGATTACATCATTTGATATTGAGGGTTGATAATATTGATATTTGCATTTTAGAATTGTTAGACATTCTGTACTTCAGGAAGTCTTAATCGAAGTGCTCTAAAATTTTATAAGATTTACCAACCTCAGGAACTTTTTTGGTAAATATTCTTTTAGTCGGTTCATCTTACTGAATTTAAAGGCGACACAAGCCGAATTTTGAATTAAATTGTAGTGCAGTTACACCAGAATTGTAGTGTTTTCTTTTACTTTCGGGAAACATTTGTTCAGTCTGACAAAAGACAGACTTTTCTTGCTATGAATCTATATCGTATTTTCTATACCCAGTAGCGGGGTACTGCCGTCAGTGCAACCCACACGGTGCACTGTATGCATTACTTTAAGGTTCTTTGGAGCGTCCCTTCGGTCCCTAGCTGCAACCCCTTTCATTTCTTTCTTTCATCTTACTTTCCACCTTCTCCTAACAATTGCTTCAACATTGAGTATTTTCAGCGCTGATTGACCACGTAGGTCCCAGCGCTTGGCCTTTGGTCTAAATTTTATATTCCAGTTCCAGCTATATTCCATATTTTCTGTAACCCTTTTTAGTTTTCTGGAAAAAGCTATTGGGATAACTGTCTGTCCATACTTTTCTGTCGCATTTTCTGTCCGCTCTCAGATCTTAAAAACTACTGCGCGGCTGAGGGCCTGCAAGTTGGTATGTTGATAATCCGCCACTCAATCATCAAGCATACTAAATTGCAGCCCTCTAACCTCAGTAGTTTTATTTATTAATGTTAAAATTTTTATAATCATTCTTCTAGCAACGTGGAGAGTCACCACCAGGCCGTGGTTAAAAGTTTCATGGGCAGCGGCTCATCACGGCATTATACCGACCACCGAAAATTAGATCTATTTCCGGTGGCCTCGGATATACGCTGTACAGAAAACTCGAGTTGCGCCAGACGAAACACCAGCGCACTCATTACTTTTTTTTAATGAAACTAAAGCAGATGTGGAACCAAGGAAGTCATTTGTATTTCAGTCACACGGTAGGCTGACTGGTATTGTGGTTGCGTGGACCATTATATGGTATTGGCCACTTTCCAACAGCCTTTATTCCCTTCATTTGAGTGGTTACCACTGGCATGTTACTAGACAGACGTTTCTAAGCTAAATAGTATGATACAGCAACGTTGTAGCTTCTCTCTCTTACATCAGCAGCGCTTGGCCTTTGCCCTACATTTTTTATTCGAATTCCAACTGTTACACATCAGATATTTACATGGAATTGGGTATATATATCCCACGTATGCATATAATCGTGTGATATGTGTAACCATAACAAATAAGTTTAATGAAAATGCATATAGGTAGCTTGTGATTACATTTATCAGTATATGAATAAAATATTCAGTATTTCCATTTTGTCCTATTTGAATGATTTTTGTGATTTATATATATATATATATATATATATATATATATATATATATATATATATATATATATATTATGTATGTATATATACACTCTACATACAAAATATCAATTTTTTTTTTTAATTACAACACCTATATACATATATATATTTACATATATTACATGTATATATATAATTACATATATTATATATATATATACATATATATATATATATAATATGTATATATATATATATATATATATATATATATATATATATATATATATATATATATATATATACATACTACTACACATATACACATATATATATATATATATATATATATATATATATATATATATATATATATATATATATATATATATATATGTATATATATCTGCAACACAAAATATCCAGTTCCAATTACAACAGCACCAGTTCAAAAAAGTAGTTTGTGTCATTAAGCGGAATAAACGGACCCAATTACACTTTTGAGTAAATGCCCCCGCCCCCCAACCACTTAACTTTTTTCTGGGTCAAATGGACACTGGGTCACTCCCGTCAACTTCGCCCGCAAAGTTGGACGAGGTCCTAAACTGACTTCCCAAATTAAGTTAGGGCGAACTTTTAAGGTTGGGCAGGTATGCATGTATACAGGTATGCAGGGCCTTTTTGTTCTGTCCGTATGTTTGTACGTGTAAATCCTTCCCCCCCCCGCCCACCTCCCAAAAAGGGGGGTGAGATAACATGCTTTAAGGAAATCTGAATGTTAATAAAATTGATAGTATTTATGCAGACATTTATGCATGACTCTTATTTGTTTAATTTTGTTATAGTTAAGACATTGGCATACCAGCATTATACAAAGAACAATGAATTTAAAGATGGACCCAAAATATGAATGGCGGTTTGCCTTATACAGAAAAAAATATTCGAATCTCCTTCAAGTTGTTAAGCCGCAACAGTCGACTAACTATCTTGTATGTAAATTCACTGCTTAGGTTAGCCGAGGTAGATTTGATCCTCTTTTATCATTTGGTGGACTATGGCCGTACTCTCCCAGGATTCGAACCCGTGCTAACTCGCCAGGTGGTCATAGTACATGTTTTAATAAAATGAGCGAATGTTTGTAATCACTTAAGACACTTTCCAGTTTGTGGAACTGTGGAGAAAGAAAGTCATTATAAGTTTTAATTAACAGGAGTTGTTTTTGTAGCTACATTCGATAGATTTCAATCAATCAATAATTATTCTTCTGGCATTTTTCTCATGTCTTTATTTTATTACCTCAGTTGTGTCGTCAGCGAATGGGAATCCGACAGCTGTGAAAGTCAATCAATGCACCGAAGAAATAACAGAGAGAGAGAGAGAGAGAGAGAGAGAGAGAGAGAGAATATTAATCTCAATCTTAGCGTAATTTCCGCCTTTCCTTCATAAAGATGACAACGCATTAATTAAACATCATGGATAATGATAATATATTCGCAGTTTGTGCCATTTACTCTTAAATTAAATTTGTTTTATTTATTTTTCTTTAGGGAAAATATTTTCTTTAAATTATATATTCATACATACATACATTGGAAGATAATAAGATACTAAAAATATACAATCTTAATACACGGCCCATTTCATACATTTGTGACATATATCCTAATTTAAGAGCTGTTAGGTTCTTAAGTCAGCATAAGTGAGATTGAGAACCAAATCAAATGAGCATTCTATAACGAATCTATTATATCCCATGACTGGTAAAGAAGAAAATAGTATACTAAAATTATATACTCGTAATGCATATTATCTATTTCATAAATCGTAATGCAATATTGGCTCTCCGGTTAGGCTGAGACCAACATCAAATCAGCATTCTACAATGAATTTAGTATATCCCATGTCTCTTAAAGAAGATAGTAGTATATTAAAATTATACATTATACATAGCCTATTTCATACATTTGTGACATTACTCCTAATGTTCTTAAATCTGTATAAGTTAGGTTGAGAATAAAATCAAATCTACATTCCATAAAGAATTAATTATATACAGTCTCTAAAGCCTTCCCGTTTTCAAGAATTGTTTACTTCAGCGCTTAATCCTACTATTTTTTTTATTACCTTCCCCCTAGCGATGTTTGGGGATTACGTTGCTCGTTTTCTCGGCCTTTGTATAGGGAAATAAAACATTTGGAATTCTGAAATGTCAGGAAGCGGAGGATAACACGCTCACGTTGTCCCAGGAGGACATCAAATGGCATAACTTTCTAGGGATAAAAGGAGTTTTGTGGAGTCTGGAAAAGGAGATGAGTATTACTGCTGTTTTGGTGATCAATTGTTCTCAGTTTTGTTAAGGGACTATACGCCGGGGCTATATAAACAATAAGAAAAAGGCCATGTAACTTGTTCAATATTCTGGAGTCTATTGTTCAACAATCTTCCTCTTTCTCCTCCTCCTCCTCCTCCTCCTCCTCTCCTCCTCCTCCTCCTCCTCCTCCTCCTCCTCCTCTTCTTCTTTTTCTTCACAGCTGAATCCATAGTTCAACAATCGCTGTAGGCATCCCTCTGCTGGAAACATTGTCCATTTTCCAGTATCAGATATAATACTACTAAATTTTCTAGGAGATTTATTTGTCTACAACTAAAATGTCAGATAGTTTGCTTTTGCATTTGTGGAGTCTTCATGTCTCCTAATGTTTTAACCGGGAGCAAATTCATTCCTGTTCTCTGCTAACGTCTCCTGAATTGAGGTTTATCAGTTTCATTTCCTATACCCTCATACTTAGTTACTTCACTTTTTCCTATAACTTGTCTCTTTTTTTGCAGGCTGCTTTCCCTTTGGAGCCCTCTTGGGTTTATAGTCTGTTGACTCTGTCCAAGGGTTTTGAGCTGAAGATTTAAAGAAAGGATAGAAAAAGACCGTTGTATTATTGATCATAAGGTGAACAAAGTAGCTCCTCTCATAGTTTCTGCTCAGATGTCATTATTGTTGATTTTCCCTCTATTTCTGAAACTGAAAATGGTACTATCATAGGATTGGAAATAAAGAAAAAATATATCATCTCCACGTTGTTTTTCCACCCACTGAGCATGCTTAGAACCAGGTTCTTCATTGTTCAGCAAACACGGGAGTGTTGTATGCCTCAATATTGAACAACTCTCTCTCACGAGTTGAACAGGGCAGTGTGTGAGGCATATTGAACAACTCTCTCTCATGAGTTGAATAGGGCAGTGTGTCTCTCTTAGTTACTGCTCAGTTGTCGTTAGGTGCTGAGGTGATTTTCCTTTGTCAAGAGAAGCGACATACACCTGATGACATGTTTTAATCACCATATGTTCTCGGGTATTTGCTGTTCACCTGTATTGAATTAGGGCAGATAGTATTTCGTAACACCGTATAATATATATATATATATATATATATATATATATATATATATATATATATATATATATATATATATATATATAAATATATATATATACATATATATATAAATATAAATTTATATTCTCTAGATATATATAACTTTATGAAAACACTTAACACTTTAATTGTCTTTTTCCCGTCAGTGTTTGATTGTAAATATAAGAATAATAATAATAATAATAATAATAATAATAATAATAATAATAATAATAATAATAATAATAATAATAATAATAATATGAATATGAAGTAGACCCTCTTTTTAAGCAAGTCTTATTAAAAGGATGGCTGTATTATGCAATTTATCTTATATAGTGTCTTTTCTATCTTCCTTATGATTCCTTTTTCAGGCTCAGCGATGTTAGTCAGTACCTAGAATAGAACCACAACCCAGACGAACGATTTCTGATTGGATATTTTAATAAAGGATGGATATTTTTAATAAAGGACTTCCATATTCCGCACACTATCCTTTTCAACATGAATATCGGCCAGTTACTGCTAACATCGCTTTGGGCTAGTGAAATCTCAGGAAGATAAAGCCCCATATAGATAAATTCACTGCGCTCTAACCATCTAGCTTTAATAATAATGATAATAATAATAATAAAATAATAATAATAATAATAATAATAATAATAATAATAATAATAATAATTGCAAAAAACCATAGATATGCCAGCAAGTTAACGAAATAAAGAAAGGATATTAAAAACTCTTTCTCCTCATTTCTGCTCTCTTTCAGTATAAATACAAAAGGAGCCCCTATGAATAGGCATTTACATATACTTAGGAGAATTCTTTGAGTTAGCGTACGCTGGCGTAGCGAGATTCTGAAAGAGCGCCGGTGAATGGAAAGTTGAACATCACTCAAATGGCTATAGTTTTTTACAAAGTGCGAGAGTATAGAGTTCACGGATATCCTTGAATTGTTTTAGCTTTCTGGGTACAGATAGGGAAAAATGGTGTTCCAATCTCTCTCTCTCTCTCTCTCTCTCTCTCTCTCTCTCTCTCTCTCTCTCTCTCTCTCTCTCTCTCTCTCTCTCAGCATATACATACATACACACATACCTATATATTTTATGTATATATATGTATATATATATATATATATATATATATATATATATACTATATATATATATATATACATATATATATATATACTCTCTGCTCTATATATATATACTCTATATATATTTAATGTGCGTGTGTGTGTGTGTCAATGTATGGAATCTACTTGTCACTATACCCGATACGTATATAATTGTAATAACCATAATACCCACTTGAATTCTTAACTCCTTGAATTCTTCACAATTTTTTGATACACTCGTCACTACAAAGCCTTAAATCCGAATGCAAGAATATAAGTAATTCCGATGTCCGTAGCAAGATTCGAACCCGCATCCAAAGCATCAGAATCAGGTCACGTTGCCCGCCTGGTCAGGTCTAATCATAATAGCCAATAAATTATTTAAACCTTTTTTTATTGTAATGTTAGATTTAATTCCATAGATTTTTTTAGTCAGCATTTGGTTCTGTTTATAGACTTGAATTTTCTTTTTATTTGTATATTTTAAAAAGGGAAGATTATCATTACTGGGGCCAGTAAAGACGTGTTTTTCAAGCGTAGTGTGAATTTTTTTATCTTTTTGATTTTTCTTCCCCCATTGACGAGCTGCTTATTACTTTTGTTATTGCAGAGAGAGAGAGAGAGAGAGAGAGAGAGAGAGAGAGAGAGAATAGTCTGGCTTTTTCTCTTAAATTTCGAGAAACTTTTCACTGAAATACAGATTATATCCTGATGTCGAGGCCTCCATATTTTCGTTCCATTCATTCTTAGGTCCGGATCCTGCCTTCGAGCCCATTCATCCGGAAAATGATTGGAAGATTCGGCCGTATTCCTATCGAAGTCAAAATGAACACACCAAGCATCCCACTCGCATTCAGACTTAAACTTCCAGAATATGTATACACAAGCAACATCATTTTTTACACACACACACACACACACACACACACACATACACACACACACTCTCATATATATATATATATATTATATATATATATATATATAATATATATATTGGCATTTCTCCCCATTTTGTTTTAAAATATTTTCCTTCATTTATTTTATCGTTTATATTTTTACCAATCTCACAACATTCTTTGATCAGGAATACTCATTTGTGTGTTGGGTAATACTTTAACCCCCTCCACCAAACAAATTGGATCAGACAATTATTGAATCATTCACGGTGGACCCTCATTGTATCAAGTCCCTTACGTATACTTTACCGTAATTAAAAGTTATCACGCAAATAAATTATACCTCTCCATTTTTCTGTACACCCGTACGTGTCTCAATCGAGTAACATCCATGAAACGTCTTTATTACTACCATATTTATTCTAGTTCAAGAAAAACAAAAATCACTCAATTTCAGTCACACTTCCTCAAACGCTTAACATATAAGTATTATCATAAGTTACCCGGTGTCACCGATAATTAATATTTTCTTGTGTGTTTATAAAGTTAAATATTATAATACTTTTTCTGTCAACCTCCAGATCTCAAAAACTACTGAGGCTATAGGGTTGCAAATTGGTATGTTGATCATCCACCCTTCAATCATCAAACATACCAAATTGCAGCCCTCTAGCATCAGCAGTTTTTATTTTAATTAATGTTAATGTTAGCCATAATCGTGCGTCTGGCAACGATATAGGACAGGCCACCACCGGGCCGTGTTTAAAGTTTCATGGGCCGTGGCTCATACAGCATGATACCATGACCATCGAAAGATAGATCTATTTGCGATGGCCTTGATTATACGTTGTACAGAAAACTCTGTTGCGCCCAAGAAACTTCGGCGCATTTTTCACTTGTTTATTCTGTGTTTAAAACCCTATAGTTTTCAGCTATTATAGAACACGATGTGTCCTTTCTTTTAAGTATTAAAAGTTGTTTCTTTTTTACGCTCATGATAGTGCTATATATGGGGACATTAATGTATTAGAATCTAACTCAGTATTCATTATTATTATATAAAACCTTGCTCCATTACTTCCATGTTAGTGATGATGAAATGAAGGAATTTATTGTAACTCTTCATCGTGTTATACAGGAGGATTAAACCTTAAGTATTTACTTTTTAGCAGATATTAAAAAGAGAATCAAACACGATTCCGATTTGTCTCCTTCTTCCCTAACGACACGAAGGAATTCATCTCGCCTTCCTTTTCACGACGTCCTATCCTTTCCTCGGGGCCCTCTCGGCCTCCTCCATCCTTGGGAGGACGGCGAGGATAATGACGAAGCGAAGGAGACGTCCTGCGGGGGAATCCTCTCTTTCATTTGTCGGGATTCACGTGGATGATGCAGACATATATATATATATATATATATATATATATATATATATATATATATATATATATATATATATATATATATATATATATATATATATATATATATATATGTGCTGGATTTGCCATTACTGCCGCTGCTGCCGGTGGCGCTTTGCAGAGGAACGGTGGAAAACTGTGTCACTTTTAATGAAGATTGATCGCCCCCGAACCAAATGGGGTTTCGTAATCGCCAGCATTTATGTAATACTCCGGGCGTACCCGCGCAATGGGATCATATCAATTTCTTTTAATGGGAATGTCGACGAAGCGCCAACTTATAGACTTTTTTTTATCTTTAGGTAAGACCTGAAGAGAAAAATAGCCAACATCTTTTTACTGTGTTGGCCTTCTGGCTTATTATTATTATTATTATTATTATTATTATTATTATTATTATTATTATTATTATGCTTGCATCAGCTATATATCCAGTTGGGTTGCTTTCATTTAGTGGATGCTTATCTCTCAGATTCTTGTACTTTTGATAAGATTTGTTGTAAGTTTTCGTCACGCTCGGCATTTTGCAAAGCAAGAACGTTATTTCTGCTCGTAGCCCGGTTATTGGACGGGCGTGAATAATCAACTCTCGTGGGAAAGTTACGAAAAACGAAAATTTCCTCTTTGATTAAAGCATTCCTCTATAGTTGCCATGTTTTCGTCTCTCTGCGTTGTAAACAGTCCGTTTGCTATGGCACATCAAGCCCACACTGCAAGTAAAATGCAGTGTTAGAAGAGTAAATGATCCATTAGTCTGCTTTATTTATTTATTTTTTAGTTTCCTGTAAAAGAAAACTATTGAGATGGCTATTAAACGTCTGTCCGTCCGCACTTTTTCTGTCCGCCCTCAGATCTTAAAAACTACTGAGGCTAGAAGGCTGCTAATTGATATGTTGACCATCCACCCTCCAATCATCAAGCATACCAAATTGCAGCCCTCTAGCCTTGGTAGTTTTTATTTTATGTAAGGTTAAAGTTAGTCATGGTCGTGCGTCTGGCACAGCTATAGGTGCCAAAACACATGCCACCACCAGGCCGTGGCTGAAAGTTTCTTGGGCCGCGGCTGAGAGTTTCATGGGCCGTGTTGAGAGTTTCATACAGCATTATACGCTGTACAGAAAAATCGATTGCGCCGAAGAAACTTCGGCTCATTTTTTACTTGTTTATTTGTAGATGACAATAGATATCAGCAGCTGATATCACTTGAACTTCTATCTTGCTTTTGATTGGCTCATGTATTTGTAATCTCTAATGGTTGGTGGGCAGCATGATCGTCCACCAATCACAGTCAGCCTCGGCGATATCGACTGTGGATATTTACCGTCATGTAGAAAAAAACTATAGTTTCAGGTTTAAAATCATGCAGAGATTTCCTGGTGGCCGTCAATCCCAGACAGAGTAATGAAAACACTCCCATTTACCTACCGCATCATATTTCATTTTGTATATTTGTTTATGTAAACGCATGTTTGTTTCCTCCCTCTGTGTTTACCCTTCTCCTCCTCCTCCCCACTCCCACTTCACGCCCAAGTGACGTCCAAACTAACAGTCTACATTGCAAATGGGCGGTTCTCCCCATTTGTTTAAACTTCGTCTTCCTCTGTCACCTAACGCCTCTCCTCTCGCTCTCTCTCTCCCTCCCCATTGATTCTCAATCTTTCTCTTTTATTTCCATCCCCCTGAAAGAGGGCTTCTCGGGATTTGCTTCTGTGCACGCTCTCATTCCATTTAGTTTCCTGGTCCTGTGTTTGCTCTCTTTTTCTTGTCGTGTTCCCCCCCCCCCCCCAACCCACCTCTCTCTCTTTCTCTCTTCCTGAGTTCAGGGATATACACTACTTTGTTTTGTGATGCTCATTTGTTGGTTTTCTCTGTTTTAAGTTTGCTTCGGTTCGTTTGGTAAAGTTTTGTTTATGTTTTATAATTCTCTCTCTCTCTCTCTCTCTCTCTCTCTCTCTCTCTCTCTCTCTCTCTCTCTCTCTCTCTCTCTCTCTGTGTATATATATATATATATATATATATATATATATATATATGTATATTATTGCACCATATATATTCATATACATGTGTATATTATGTACGTATGTTTATATGTACGTGTGCGTTTATACGTGCATATTTGCGTATATGACCCTGTTCCTCCTACTGTTTTATAGCTTCAGAAATAAGCTGAAAAATATGCCTAACCTCTCTGCCTTGAGAGACGCAAGCTTCATGAAGGTCCTGTTTACCAGAGACTTCAAGTTGCCAATAATGATTACACAAAAACTGATAGCAAAAACATTAAAAGAATTAAAAGTAGTGTAATGGCTAAGGAAATATTCAGGAGAGGCATAACATCACATATAAAAAAATGATATAGTGAACCTTTTCTTCTCTCAAGTGGCTTTTGCTCTATGAAACGTTTTTCCTTCTGCATTTTTCCCTCTTCGTTTTTTAATTTGCACGTACTTCAATGGGAAGCTTTTTACGAGAACATCAGTTTCTGAAGTAAGATGAGCTCTAAGAAGGAATATTTCTCTCTTAGCTCTTCTTGAAAGGATAACAGGTCTTATTCCATTACTTTGTAAGAGCCATTTACAGCTGGAGAAGATGCTGGGAGTGGAAATGTTTGCACCTTTTATTTATTCCAGGTATGTAAAAGGTTGTTTTGCCACATCTATAATGTGTTTTCCTGAACTGGCTCTATCCCAGCATTTTTATCGATTAAGTTCAATAGACTCTTGCGTATTAAGCGTCCGAATTAAATATTCTCTCTCTCTCTCTCTCTCTCTCTCTCTCTCTCTCTCTCTCTCTCTCTCTCTCTCTCTCTCAAGCGGTAGCAGTATAACATCACATGCACCTTTCAGCCCCATTACTTCAGAGATATACCACTCTGTTTACTTAACCAGCGAGGAAGAATTGCTAGGGCTATCTATCTTAAGGGTTAGAAAGTAAAAAGTAAGGAGATTAATTCCTGATTACTTTTACTCAGACTAAACTCATTTTGACTGTTATTCCTTCTTATCTCTTTCTAGAAAGTGCATTCTTTGCTTGTGACTTATTTCCAATGGCTCCCTTGCATTTCCTCATTTACCCGCTCGGTTAGCACCCGGGCCTCATTGTGACCTTTTGGCCACTCGTCCCCACTTCCGCGTAGCTGTTTCGTGCAATTTCTACCCAGTTTCCACTTTATCTTCACTACATAATGCATGTGGGTCTCCGAAATATTGTTCCTTCTCGTGTCTTTAAGGTTCTGTGTCTTTGTTCTCTTATTATTCCTCTTGTTTCTCGCCTCCTTAAGGTTCTATGCCTTAGTCCTCTCATTTCCTCTTAACCATCCTTCGTCAGCCGTGGCATTCCCTCCTCGTCCAATGAAAATGACCTCACTTAACAGCTAGGAAATGTAACAACCAGGAAATTTAACAGCCAGGAAATTTAACAGCCAGGAACTGGTGGGAAAATCCTCCGAGCTGCCTCGTGAAAGTGGCGCCCTCTTCCTGATTCCACTACGACCCATTTTGACCTCCCCCAGTTTGTCCAGTGCTTGACGACCTTGTTGAAGAAAAGTGTCTGACGAGGTCAAACGACTCTCTTTAATTCACAGTCGCTCTTTGGGCGAGATGCAGCCGAGGACTTTATCGCTGGCGAGATCTCATCATTTGCTCGCCGTGACGCGGTGTTGGGAGGCTGCTGATCTCTCTCCCCCACCCAGTGGCTTTTCAGTTCGGTTTTATTGCTCCTGAGGAGACCCGCGGGTCGAGATTAGATGAATTTAACTCGAGATGAATTTAACTCATTCTTCCGGAATTTTTCTGTGCCCTTCTGGTTGTATATAATATTTTTATAATATTCTTTATATGAAGTATTATCAAATTAATTATATATATATGTATATATATATGTATATACATTACGTGTGTGTATATGTACATATATATATATATATATATATATATATATATATATATACATATATATATATATATATATATATATATATATATCTATATATATATATATATATATATATATATATATATAAACATATATTTATACATATATATATATATATATATATATATATATATATATATATATATATATATATATATATATATATTTATAATATTCCATATAAGGAAAGAATGCTTCGTGAAGTTGAGTCCAGTCTAGTGAGTGAAATAGTCCAACAAGTTAGAGTGGTTACATCGGAAAAGAACGTTTATATTGAGTTAGTCGGATGTAACTTGTCACATCCAATGCCAGAGAGCTGTCGGGCTAAGATGAAGTTTGTGTATTACTCAAGTCAGGAGAAAGTTTAAGCCACATTTAATTGTGTTAGAGGATAGTTTTCGTTTTATGGTTAAAGCAGGATTTAATAGATTATGATTGCTTCTTTCGAATGAGCACCATATTCTGTGGAAGTTTGAATTTCAAGTCAGTGGCCCCTGTGGGCTTGTTCCATATGAATAGGTTTCATTTTCTGAATAATAATAATAATAATAATAATAATAATAATAATAATAATAATAATAATAATAATAATAATAATAATACTGTGTCTAGAATTGCCCAAACAGGGACTACGAGTGTTTGTAATGCACTGGTCATGGTAGATCTTGTGTTGGGGGTCACTGTAAAACATACTAGGTTTAATCCAAGTGTGCTTCACAAAAATGAATAAACTTAAAGTTTGTTTTTCTATTACGACTTACCTTCGATCCGTAGTTGTGTGAAAACTTTGAGAATGAAATTAGTTTCAGTTTTGTTTTATAGGAACTGCTTCAGTCGAGTTGGCCGAATTACCGGTAAGTAAAACAAGTTTGTGAACTTTAGATCTGATGAGACACGGGAAATGATACACTTGGTTGAATTTTTTGGACGAAGCAAAGGTTATGTTGTCTAGGTCAAAATTGGTCGTGTGCCAATAGGGAACCCCGGAGTCTTCAAATTGAAGAGAAAAAGGAAATAAGAAGTATTGTCTCTACAATCGTATGTAATAATGTCAGCAGTGACACAGACCTAAACATAATTTTAAAAGAGATGGTTGTTTTCTGTTTCATATGAATCATTAACTGTCAGGTTGTTCATTAATTTTGCAATATGGAATTTCAGTCACGTGACTGGGTTTTACTAATGAGGGAAATATCTTTCATTGCTAAAAAAATCATTTCAAATTCCTTCATAGGTATGTCACCTGAATGGGTGCATGTCTTTCAAAGAGGATTTTGAAACTGTATTGGGTTCATATGATATTTTGGGTTGACTGAGATTGTATATGCGTTTGTATGACAGATTATTAAGTCGACTTGCTTATATATAATAAAGAGTCTCCGGACTTAAACTTGCTTTGATTCCAACTTGCTTGTAGGACTAACTTGATGTATAGCTTTATTAGTTTATGTATTTATATATTTATAAATATATATATATATATATATATATATATATATATATATATATATATATATATATATATATATATATATATATTATGTGCCTGTATATAATACACATCTCTCTCTCTCTCTCTCTCTCTCTCTCTCTCTCTCCTGTCTCTCTTTAAATGTACACAACCACACACATATACATATATATATAGATAGACAGATAGATAAATGTACATATGTTATATACAGATACACACGCGTGTGTGCTTTTACGTACGTATTACGTACACACTTCCAATGTCTTTTCGTGGTAATAATGGAAACCCACTAAAAGTTTGAGGTAACGGGGATTTTTTTTCTTATCTCTCGGAAGGGAACTCTCCTCTGCCTCCCTCAGATACAAATGGTCTAGAGAACAAACTGTAAATAAAAGGAAATTTTTGAGACAAAAACATAAAAGTAGTTGGAAGTAAACAATTCAGAGCTGGCAACTGGATTGTTTACTTCTGTTTTTTTTTTTATGTTTTTGACTCAAAAATTTCCTTTTATTTACAGTTTGTTGTCTAGACCATTTGTATTTGGAAGAGGGAAGGTATGTTCCCTCCCAAAAGTTAATGAAAAAAAAATCTTTGTTACCTCAAGCCTCTTGTCGACTTTTTTTATATATACACAAACACACACACATATACAGTATTTGCATGTATATATGTATATATACAGTATATATATATATATATATATATGTATACATATATATATATATATATATATATATATATATATATATATATATATATATATATATATATATATATATATATATAAATTTCTGACTCACATCAAGGTCAGAACCAGGTCTTGCAATTGAAAGACTTGCCTTCGATCCTGATGAGAGTCAGAAATTTATTTCTGCTCCACACGTGATTGTGTGTTGATGTTTAAGTATGTATATTAATGCATGTGTAATTATAGATAGATAAATAGTTAGATAGATAGATAGATAGATATATAGTAGAGAGATAGATAAATAGATAAATAATTCATTAAATTTATTGTAGACCTGTTTTGGTATGGAGGATTTTTTCACGATTGATTTGCATATATTAAAAAATTCCCAATTCATGATTTATCTATTCCCAGTGCGTCGTAAAATATTGATTTGATTCTTATTTGTATTTTTTTACACTCACTAAAAATCGAAGTCACCTAGTACAAAAGGAGCTTTATCCGTTGGACTTGTTTACATTTTATATTTTCTTCTCATGTAACCATTCTGTAATGTGACAAGACCGTATTTTGGCAATTAATGGCCATTTAATCTTATATGTATATGTATATGTATATATATATATATATATATATATATATACATATATATATACATATATAGTTATATATATATATCTATATATAATTAAATATATATATATATTATATATATATATATATATATATATATATATATATATATATATATATATATATATATATATATATATATGACTATTTATCTATCACCGTGATTCATATACAATCAGAGAAGCTATAAACGTCAACCTCCAATTCTACCTCAGGTAATATATTTTCATATATGTTACCGAGGAATTTTTAGTTGATAATAAGTCCACCGTCCCGTGGGGTCGAACCAGCGACGGACGAGGAATCAGGACTACAGTGACACACTAACCAGTCGGTCGCTGGTTCGACCCCACCCAGACGGACGAGGAATCAGGACTACAGTGACACTAACCAGTCGGCCGACTGGTTGGTGTGTCACTATTCCTCGTCGTCGCTGGTTCGACTTGACGGTGACTTATTATCAACTAAAATTCCTCGGTAACTGTATATAAAATATATTACTTTGAGGTAGAGTGAATTGAAGAATAAGTTTAGAACTTTCTGATTATATATATATATATATATATATATATATATATATATATATATATATATATATATATATATATATGTATGTATGTAAATGTATGTATATAATGCGTGTTCTTTTGAATAATAATGATATATAAATAAACACGAACAGTGAACATGTGGCGTGATTAAATACTTGCTAAAGAATTAAAACCACCTCAAAATAATTTTGCCATGCAGAAAAAGCGACTCATTTTCAAAACACGCGTCAAGTATCCAATCTGGGCCAGTCTCCATAGAGGTAAGATCTTAACTCAATTACCAGTCTCGGCCCTCTTTCTCTCCATCCCCCCATCCCCTAAAATTTCTCGATGGGAACCAATGACCGGCCGTCAATCGTCGAGCGCTCTCCCAAATCACGATTCTGCTCCATTTGCAGTTGATAACAACGAGAAACCCAAACCACATAACCACGTTAAATGGAAAGCGTCGGAGGCGCTGTAGGAATCCTGCTGTTGGATGTCGGCTGCCGACTGTCAAACCAGGCGTTTGACGATGATGAAGTTGCTTCGCTCCTCGTCAAGTTATTAATGAACGCCGCCGCCGTCTCTGCTCTCCCGTTTGCCGTGATTAGGATGCATGAGCGCCCGGTAGATAATCGATAGGTAATCAGCGTGCAATGGTTTTATCTGGACTGGGCTCTTGATTGGCTGGTGACGTCGGGCGACGAACGCCGGCAAAAAGTACCTCGTGATAGTTTCGATGTTTTTTTTTATTTTAGCTAAAAATAATCGTCCTCTTAATTAATTTTACATAACATAAACAGCATAACAACTATGTCAGTTACTAACCTCGAAATGTTGCTGAACAGGAATAATATTTGCATGTTTGATGCAAACCGTAATTACCTCGCTACCAGGCCATAAATGAGAGGACTTCAATGCAGTACTTTCATGTTTTGGGTCTATACAAATTTGGCAAAAATTACCAATTATATTGCGATTTTAGGTCATTCTAGTCAGGTCGTCTGAATCTAGGAAAATATGTAAGGTTAACGTGAAGATAAATTGAATACAATAATGGGAAAATGCACGTTAAAGACGAAGAAGAAGAAGAGTGTGATGGAGCTGATTATGACAGTTATAGTACCCCGAGAGATTCTGAAGTTCCTACACAAGAGCAACCCATCGAGAAGGGCTCTCTGTCTGTCTGTCTGTCGCGTCTGCCAGTTTGTCTGTCTGTTTGTCGTGTCGTGTCTGTCTGTCTGTCTCTGTCTGTCTGTCATGTCTGTCTGTCTGTTTGTGTCTCTGTCGCATCTATGAGTCAGTCTGTCTGTCGCATCTGTGAGTCAGTCTGTTTGTCTGTCTGTCTGTCTGTCGTGTCTCCCTGTTTGTCTGTCTGTCTGTTTGTCTGTCGTGTCTGCCTGTCTATCTGTCTCTCCGTCTACCGTGTGTGTGTGTCTGTCGCATCTGTTAGTCAGTTGCATCTGTCAGTCAGTCTGTCTGTTTCTCTGTCTGCCGTGTCTGTCTGTCGCATCTATGAGCTAGTCTGTCTGTCTGTCTGTCTATCGTGTCTGTCAGGTAGTCTCGCTGTCTGCACAAGAAGACTGTTTTTATGTTTGAAAATAATCTCGACTAGGCTCCTGTAACTTTTGCACTTTACTAGTTGGTACTATTCCCTCCGGAGACGCGTTACTTCAAGTTATTTCTACCAACAATAAGTAAAAAATGCGCCGAAGTTTCTTCGGCGCACTCGAGTTTTCTGGCCACCGAAAATAGATCTATCTTTCGGTGGTCTCGGTATAATGCTGTATGAGCCGCGGCCCATGAATCTCTAACCACTGCCCGGTGGTGGCCTGTCCTATATCGTTGCCAGATGCGCGATTATGGCTAATTTGGTATGTTTGATGATTGTAGGGTGGATGATCAACATACCAATTTGCAGCCCTCTAGCCTCAGTAGTTTTTAAGATCTGAGGGCGGACATACAGACACAGCCGGCACAATAGTTTTCTTCTGCAGAAAACTAAAAATGTGACGTTATTTCATCACCCGCTTTAACTGCTTGTTTGTAAAGAAGTCTTCTGAAGTTAATTAATTTTAGAAGAATGGACTTAAAGTTGACGATTCCTTGCTATGAAAATAATCTCACCCCTCTCACTAGGTAAAGGGATTTTGAAGTGTTTGAACGTTTCACAGCCTGCTACAGGTTTGCGGAATCCATTACTTGATCAACATAATTGTAATTCTAACCATTAAATTTAGCAAGTTTGACCATTTTAAGTCAAGGTCTCAGTTACCGTTCTCTTGCATATTCTAAAACAATATATCTCCTTGGCAGTATTGGAGTGGCTCTTAATCATTAGGTCACTATGGAGTTTTAAGACACTATTTCTCGCTGGCGCGCTCTCGCGCTCTCTGAATGCAAAAGAGATTATTGGATACATTTTGGTAGCTTTACAGGTGACAACCTCCGGAAATGTATTTTTAGATACCGGAAACGTACAACCTCGAAATCAAAGTCCACGAGTGCACATTTTTGTTGACTAAACGTTTATCCATTTCAGGGACCTCGAGTCATCGTTTTCCTCAAATATCTTTCAAACTAATTATTTGATCGAAACGGTACTTTGACACAGTGTACAAGACGCCTCCCGCTAATTTTTGGTAATATAGTGAATTGTCAAATAGTTTTAGTTACAGCGTTTATTCTTGACTTTTAAAGACAAAGTCGCTTGAGTCAGCAGGACTAATCTACGCAGTCGAACGTCCGCTATCCTCCATAACAGGCAAAGGGGAGAACGGAGATGGGGAGGCCAGGCAAAGTGGGTTGAGGAGAGGGATGTGAGGAGGGGAAGGGCGAGGGAGGATGGGATGGGGATAAAGAACGTTCGAATGCAACAGGTTGGCGATGCATAACTACATGTAAGTCAGAGTAAACGCCTTAACTAAAACCATTTGACAACGCACTATATTACCAAAAATTAGCGGGAGATGTCATGTACAGTGTCAAAGTACCAATTCGATCAAATAATAAGATATTTGAGAAAAACGTTGACTCGCGGTCCCTGAAATGCATAGGTAGTTGTTGGGATATGAACGAAATCGTGCAGGTTAAGAGGGAGACATTACCTCCAATTAGACAATCTTTGCAGTAATGATTCTTAAAATTGGTTACCAGAATTTGCGATAATGTTACGCCGGATTTCGTTTTCTTAAGCTGGGAAAATTTTAAACAAGACTGAGCACTCCCCTGATCCACAAGGTTCCATTTCCCCAAAAGTGACGTTCTTATCTTTTTAACAAACAAAGAAACAAGGAATCAGAAACGAAGCTTAAACGAACAAAGAGCACGGACAAGCAAATTTGGTGGTATTAATTAGAGCTTTAGCGCGTTTAATTACTTGTGGTGTTAATGATCGTTGTAGACATTTATTTTTAGATTTGCATACCTCCTGAATGTTTCGTAGTAGGCTTAATGATAATGCGTTCCGTAAATAGACTTTTACATTTTTGTATATCTGAGGTTCAGACCTTTCCCAATTCTGGTCTTAGTTGTAAATGTATGAGTGGGTAAAAAAGTTAAGTATACATTAGTTTAACCAGACCACGGAAAAAAAAAAAGTTAAGCATATCTTAGTTTAACTACAGACCACTGAGCTGATTAACAGCTCTCCTAGGGCTGGCCCGAAGGATTAGACTTATTTTTACGTGGCTAAGAACCAATTGGTTACCTAGCAACGGGACCTACAGCTTATTGTGGAATCCGAACACATTATAGCGAGAAATGAATTTCCTATCACTGAAACAAATTTCTCTTTGTTCTTCACTGCCGGACGGTGATTCGAACTCGCGACCATCAGGTGGTAGCCGAGAACGGAACCCGCTCATCCAGCGAAGAACTGAGCTGATCAACAGCTCTCCTAGGGCAGGCCCGAAGTATTAGATTTATTTTACGTGGCTAAGAACCAATTGGTTACCTAGCAACGGGACCTACAGCTTATTGTGAAATCCGAACCACATTATAGCGAGAAATTAATTTCTATCACCAGATATAAATTCCTCTAATTCTTCATTGGCCGGTCGGAGAATCGAACGCGGGCCCAGCAGAGTGTTGAAGGAGAATGGTACCCACTCGTCCAGTGAGGAACTTATTTATGTGTGGAGTACATAATATATATATATATATATATATATATATATATATATATATATATATGTATATATATATATATATATATATATATATATATATATATATATATATATATATATATATATATATATATATCTTCTTCTTCTTCTTTAACATGCTTTTATTCCCATTTTGTATGGGGTAAGCACGATGCCTCCTTTTTGAAGGACTTTTTGATTTGGCTTTTAGGTTATATATATATATATATATATATATATATATATATATATATATATATATATATATATATATATATATATACATATACATATATACACTTACACATTATAGATAAATATATATATATATATATATATATATATATATATATATATGTAAGGTTTTTATTATTCTTTTTTTACGTCCTTCGTTTTATGTTTTTTCATAGATTTTAGTCTTTCTCTTCTTACCTTGTAGTAATCAGCTATGATAATGAAGGGAAATTAGTAAATGAGGTACTGTTGTTAAACAAAATAAATAAAGTAGATATAAATGATATAATAGCAGTAACTGAAGAAACTAGTATAGATGGGAGAACATTGTTACTTTGCAGAAACAAAAGATGAGGAAGTATGTTGTGTAAGCACTGCTGATGATAATAAAGTACAATTAATACTAAACAGACAGGTAATTTTGCATCCAAAGTAAGTTTAACAAAAATACATCTAAGTGGAAAAGAAGAGATAGGAGTTAAAGATGTTCTTTTACTAAATGAAGAGTTACCAGAATTTGTCAGAATGGATAATTCTTTTCGAGTCCACATGAAGGGTGATACTTGTGAAGTTTATGTCCAGAACTACTCAGATAACAAACTAAAAATATCTTCACTTATTTATTAAGAGAGAGAGTGGACAAAATTCCTTACTGTGTTGTGTTGTTGATATCGTGATATCGCTAAATGTTGTTCATTCGGCGGTGAATGTTTCGCCGTCGGATCACTACGTCTGCGTTGTTTTTCCGCTGTGGTTTTCCGCTTCGGAATCTTGTTGAAAGTTTGCACGTTGTTTTTCTTCAATCACTGATGCAATGTCGCTAACACTGGAGCTTATTATCGCTGTCGGCGTCTTGCTCAATTTGTTGACGGTAACAGTTCAAAATGTTTTTGGCTTCGGACGCACAAACTGTTTTATTCACACTCGACGTTCTTGTTGTAAGCTGCTATTCGCTGGAGTATTTTTATTTCTTCTGATATATTTTGTTCGTCGTCGTAAAAAAATCTAAGTTCGTTTTGTAGAATTTCGTTTCACTGTAACTTAAATAATTGCACTGATAATTTCATTAATGTCCGTTTGTTTCGTCTCGCCTTCTGGATCCCACCGCTGCCACCAATTGTAAGGTTTTTATTATTCTTTTTTTACGTCCTTCGTTTTATGTTTGCATAGATTTTAGTCTTCCTCTTCTTACCTTGGTTTCTTTTCGAGGTGTCCTTCAGATGCTTCGCGGATGATGTGCTATCTTGTATATTATTCCTTTTAAATATTGATATCTCTCAGAAAGGCGTATAGAGACGAGATCGGTAATTTCTTCACTTTAATTAGTACTTAATATTATAAAGATCAGTACAAATTTAACAAGTTACAATGATAGAAACGAATCACTCTTGAATCAGTCTATATGGGAACACGAAGCGATTGGGAGAAGTACTCGTCGGTCTCCTCACTCGTTGAACCCTCAGGAAACTTGCTATCTGTAAATCTCCACCTCCTTCTAGCCTTATTGGAAGGATTAATCAGCAAGGCCTCCTTCAAGTAGCTGATTGAAGGACTGTAGTGGGTGTGATTCAAATCTCTCTTAGAGGACTTGATAGGAGGTGATCTTAGAGGTGTGGAAAGACCTCCCACACATAATTGATTGGAGGTTGAAGAAGTATATCACTTGGGTCAACCCCAAATTCCTGAACTTCAACACCTTCCGGAGAAGGTGACTATAGAATCAGCTGTTGTAACATTTAGACCAAAGCTGACTCATGTTTTGCTTGCTTCAATCATGGAGGCCATTATTTTCCATTTTTACGACTGTTTTTATGGCTTAAACACGATATACTGCAATGTAAAATATCTTGCGTATTGATAACACGACACAACAGCATTTGGCCGTTATCACTGTGTTCTTTGCCTCTCTCTTTACTCTTATTTCTCTCCTCCTCTCTCTCTTAACTTTTCTTTTCTATATCTCTCTCTCTCTCTCTCTTTTTTCTATTTAATTTCCCTATCTATTCTACACCACAACATATATATATATATATATATATATATATATATATATATATATATATATATATATATATATATATATATATAATTATACATATTAATATTGGTAGGATGATATATATTAAAGTCTTGAAGAAAAAGTGTGTGTGTGTGTGTGTGTGTGTGTGTGTGTGTGTGTGTGTGTGTGTGTGTGTTGGCTCAAATCGATGCCATTAAGATCAAATGTTTGCAGCTGGGGAGAAGTGAGAGAAGCTGGCATCATCAAGAGAGATCTGCTAAAACCAGGGTGATAACTATTTGATTTTTCTATAAAAAAAGAGAGAAAAAGACAACAAGGAGCGTGTTCCTCGATGTAACCCCTTAGAACCATCCCCATCCGCCTGTGATGACAACAAAAAAGAGGGGAAAGTGAAGTTGTTCAGAGCAACACTGCTTTGGATTGATGCTGAGATTCAAGTTTTTCTATATAATTTTTCTCTGACTCATTTTGGTCATAAATTGTCTTTTTGAATGTCTTCTGTAAAACAAGACTATTGTGTCTCTTTCTGTTTGTCCGTCCGCTCTTTTTTTCGGTCCGTCCTCAGATCTTAAAACTACTGAGGAATCGTTGATGGAAATTGTTTGATCATACGATCTTCATTCATCGAACATAACGATTTTTAATGCCACAGTTTTATGGATTTTATTTATTAACTAGTGCAGATTGTTTGTTTGGCAAAATATTTGAATCGTTGATGGAACCGAGTTTGGTTCAACGATCATTGTTTAGCAAAAGCTCATATTGCATGCAAATACCGATATATCGTTTATAGATAAAAATTTTAACTACCTTGATTATACAATATCAAAATAATTTAATTCAGTTTATCCGAAGAAACAGTTTTTCTTACTGTAAAGTTGTTTATTCTTAACATTTGGAATTATTCTTAAAACCACTTCAAATAATGTATTTTATAAAATAATAAATCTAATCAGATTGAAATAATATATTTAATATTTACTTTTATCTGTAACCATAATTGTCTCTCTTGTTTCATTTAGTAGTAACTTAGAAGCTTATTTTAGTTTAAAGCAATCCAGCTTCATAAAATAGATAAAGCCTTCGTACCGCCTCCATTTAATGTGTGCAGTTTTACCTTAACATAACTGTCTCGTCAAGTTTGTTTCATTTGATTCTACTCTTAGACGTGTATTATAGTTTAAGTAAGAATCCAGCCGTAAAACATTTCTGTCGTCATTGACAGCCTAAGTATAACAGTATTTTTGGATCATCTTAGGTCTGTTTATCCCTCATATGGCTGGAGGGGACAGAGGTCCCTGGACAGCCTCATCTCAGCTTGACGTTTCATATCGTATCCTTGTGGCTGGAAGATGGACGATGATCGCGTTTGATCATGGCGAAGTCACTCCTTCTGTGACTTCTCTCTCTCTCTCTCTCTCTCTCTCTCTCTCTCTCTCTCTCTCTCTATCATAGCCTTGGGCTTCTGCAGATGTTAATTCTTGACTTCCGTTATCTTGCTATATTCTTATGATTTGCTCTGCTATTGTTTTTATCTTCTGTTATCACAGTTTCTCTCTGAATATTATTACTCTCTCTCTTGTCACTCTTATTGTTGTTTTCTCTTCCATCTCTCTCTTCATCGTCTTGGGACTCTTTAACAAATATCGATATCTCTAAGTCTTTGCCATACGCCCTCTTGCTCTGCTATTATTTCTGTTGTCTGTTATCGCATTGTTTACTTGTCTCTCTCTCTCTCTCTCTCTCTCTCTCTCTTTTCTCTCTCTCTCTCTCTCTCTCCTCCACCGAGACATCCATCTTCCCAAATCACTTTTTAATTTTGTCCGATGGTCTATTTAGTTTTTGACATGTGCATCATTCAGAACTTGAATGATGATTGAGGGTCTTAAGAGGTTATGTTTTTTTAAATATTTATTAGGCAGATCTTCGATTTAACAGAAGGTCAAAGTAAGATAAACTCAATAATGCTTTCACACTTCTCGTTGCAGTTGCATTAATAATCAAGACTTTCTGTTACACTTCTTTTTTGACTATGATACCACTTTATAATGCAACGTCAAATAATTGCCGAAGTCAGTAAGTCATTTGCCCTTCTCTTGTGCCTTTTTATAGAACGTGCAAATCCTCTGAATGTGCCCATTGTTCTACCCATAATGCCATTTTGGCATTATTTATTTCATTTAAGTGCCCGGGTATTGGCGAAGGTATGCAGATAATTGTTGAGCTAAAGCCCGAAAATGAAGGGTGCGGATAGTCATGTTATGTTAAAAAGTTTGGTTGATGTTTTAACACGAAAGCAACAGACCAGAATGAATCATTAAGAAAAAAACTAATTGCGCTGAAGTTTCTTCGATCGCAATCGAGTTTTCAGACAGCTGCTACAGCGTATAATTAAGGCCTCCGAAAAGAGATTTAAAATCAATGGTCTCGGTATTCTCTAATTCCGTGAGCTGCGGCCCACGAAACCTTAACCACGCCCGGTGGTGGCTTCGATCTCATATCGTATTCTCTAATTCAGAAAAGATTATGGTTGACTCAACCTAAATAAAATAAAAACTACTGAGGCTAGAGAGCCGCAATTTGTATGATTGATGATTGGAGGGTGGATAATCAACATAGCAATCTGACCTCTGGCCTCAGTAGTTTTAAGAACTGAGGGCGACAGAAAAAGTGCGGACGGACAGACAGTAGGCGGATAGTTTTCTTTTACAGAAAACGAAAACTGGATGAACATTTAATATTGGTAGGATGAGGGGGGGGGTAAAGTCTTGAAGAAAAAGCTCAAATCGATGAAAGTAAGAGAAAGAATGTTTGTTAATGGGAGAAATGAAAGAAGAAAATAAGAAGAGAGATAAAGTAAAAGTATAACAGTTTGATTGATTTTATGGACAAATTGACGTCACAACAACAACGGTATTCGAAGCCAGCTTAGAATATATGCTGTGATGACCAAAGCAAAAAAGAGAAAGAGAGAGAGAGCAAGCATTGCGTTCTCGGTAGCTGAATGGTCTTTTTCCATATAATTTTAGGAATTGACCCATTTTGATCATAAATTGTCTTTTTAGTCTTCTGTAAAACAAGACTATTGAGAGAGCTTTGTTTGTCCGTCTAACTTTTCTGTCCGTTATTTAAAATTCAGAAAAGGGCTGCAAATTGGTGATGATCATCCACCCTCCAATCATCAAACATACCAAATTGCAGCCGAGCCTCAGTAGTTTATTTTATTTAAGAAAGAGTAAACTTGTTGATCTGGCAACGATATAGACATGCCACCACCGGAGGCCGTGATTAAAGTTTCATGGGCCGATATTTTCTAATTCAGAAAAGACCACCGAAAGATAGAATCTGATTTTCGGTGGCCTTGATTATACGATGTACAGAAACTCCATTAAGCCGAAGAAACTGCGGCGCATTTTTCACTTGTTTATTGTTTGTTCTGGAATATTTACATATTCTAAAACCACTTCAACATCGTTTTAAAGTGAATAAATCTGATCAGATTGAAATGTGTAAGTCCTCTCTCTCTTGCGGATATTCTCTCTCTCTCTCAAAGTTCATCGTCCAAATCTGACATCAGCAGTCATTAAGGGATCATTCTCTTTACTGCCTCTCTATTTCCGTCCCAGGAACCTTCATCCTCGAAGTTGGTTTTTGAATCCTTTACGACGGATTATACGAGATTGAGAGAACTGATTCACGAGGGCGTGAATCATAATTGGAGACCTGAGCGAGGTTATGGGTCATCTCAGGTCTGTTTATGAGAGGTCAGATGAGAGAGGAGAGAGAGAGGGAGGAGGAGGAATGATCAGTGGCGAGAATTCGTTCCTTTACGGAGAATGGAAGATGGAATGATGCTTGATCAGAAATCAGGCTATTGCTCTCTCTCTCTCTCTCTCTCTCTCTCTCTCTTGATCTCTCTCTCTTTTATCAGTTTCACACAAACCCTCAAGAGAGAGCATAAAGAAAAGATCAACTTACTGAAACCTGCGATCTCTCTCTCTCTCAAGAAGAGTTTCTCGGTTGATCTAATCTCTCTGACATGAAGACCAAGAAGACTTGGAAAACGTTCACTCGGGATCTAAATCTTTTATTCACTGACTGATTCAAGGACCAAAGAGGGTCCTTGATCGAAAAATCGTTCATGACCTGGTCAATCTGAGTAAATCCATTGAAAGGCCTTGATTCTTGTGGTACAGGCCTCAGAAAAGTTACAAGTCACCGCCAATAAATTGATAATCGAGAGAGTGGACAGAGAAAAAAGGGAAGTAAAGAAAATGGGCTTGTAGAGAGAGTCTCTCTCTCTCTCTCTCTCTCTCTCTCTCTCTCTCTCTCTATTCTCTCTCTCTCTCTCTTTCATATAAATCTGACTTTCAGAGAAAATCCAAGATGAACGTAAAGAAAAGATCAACTTACTGAGAACCTAAATCAGTCTCTCTCTCTCTCTCTCTCTCTCTCTCTCTCTCTTCTCTCTCTCTCTCTCTTTCATCACTGTTTCCTAAGAAAATCTCACATGTGAAGCACTGAAAAAAGCCCAACATCTGGGAATCAAATCTCTCTCTCTCTCTTTCTATCTCTCTCTCTCTCTCTCTTTCCTCTCTGATCTCTCTCTCTAAATCTCTCTCTCTCTCTCTCTTTCAGAACTGTTTCCTACAGAAAATCCCAGATAGAGAGAAAGAAAAGATCAACTTACAGATTCTCTCTCTCTCTCTCTTTCTCTCTCTCTCTCATCTTCTCTTCTCTCTCTCTCTCTCTCTCTCACTGTTTATCAATCTTGCAAGGTGATACTGAAAAAGCCCAACATTTGAACCCTCCAACTCTCTCTGAAACTCTATCTCTCTCTCTCTCTCTCTCTCTCTTTTTATCAGTTTCTGACAAGAAAACAAAGAACATCCAACTTACTGAAACCTAGTATTATCTCTATTCTCTCTCTCTCTCTCTCTCTTTCACTGTTTGATCAGAAAATCTCAAGGTGAAGCATTGAAAAAGCCCAACATTTGGGAATCTAAATCTCTCTCTCTCTTCTCTCTTCTCTCTCTCTCTCTCTTCTCTCTCTTTCTCTCTAAATCTCTCTCTCTCTCTCATCACTGTTTCTACAGAAAATCTCAAGGTGAAGCATTGAAAGCCCAACATTTGGGAACGAGAATCAGTCTTCTCTTCTATCTCTCTAATGTCATGTCAGATGTTACCAACATTTCTCTGCTGACTCATCCTTTTATCTTTGTATATTCTTATGATTTATTACCTGAGAGATAGAGAGATCATAATGTTTCATCATGATTATTATTACTGTTGTTGTGAGTGTCACTCTTATTTTTGTTTTCAGTTGTTCCATATATGAAATTCATCCTGTGAAAATCAGTCGTGTATTTTAGAAATATCGACTGAAGATATGGAAGTTCCTACTTGAGATGTATTACCTACAGATTACATGTTCTTGCTGTATTTGAATTGCAATTATTCGTCTTCACATGCAAACACGGTTTTTCCGAAAACAATTTCAATGCCTTAAGAATAATATACAGTAGAATTCAAAGAATGATTAAATTCCATGGAGCTTAGGATGTTTATGGCAGTGTGCTTGCTTTTAGAATTAAACATTTTTTAAGCAGTCTTAAAGGCCTTGTTTTTTTAAATGTATTTTTTAGTGTAATCTTCGGCATTTAATCCCTTAAATGGATTAAATAAATAAACTCAGAGAATGCTTTCACACTGCGTGGCACATTTGCATTAATAATGAGACTCTAGTTCACTTCTTTTTAGCTATGATGATTTTAATCAAATGGACCGTTAATGGCGGTGTTGAATACTTATACCTGTAGTAGCTACAGGATTTGCTTCAAGAAC
This sequence comes from Macrobrachium rosenbergii, assembly GCF_040412425.1. Taxonomy (NCBI): domain Eukaryota; kingdom Metazoa; phylum Arthropoda; class Malacostraca; order Decapoda; family Palaemonidae; genus Macrobrachium; species Macrobrachium rosenbergii. The sequence continues at coordinate 36,169,097 of NC_089742.1, read as the reverse complement.
AGACAGACAGACAGACACACAGACAGAGCCGAAAATCAGTATTGCGGATAATCTGTAATTCAGAAAAGTTTCCGGTTGATCGTAATAAATCTGACGAGAGAGAGAGAGAGAGAGAGAGAGAGAGAGAGAGAGAGAGAGAGAGAGTCGAGAATCAGTATTGCGGATATTCTCTAATTCAGAAGAGTTTCCGGTTGATCGTAATAAATCTGACATGAGAGAGAGAGAGAGAGAGAGAGAGAGAGAGAGAGAGAGAGAGAGAGAGAGAGAGTCGAAAATCAGTATTGCGGATATTCTCTAATTCAGAAAAGTTTCCGGTTGATCGTAATAAATCTGACATGAGAGAGAGAGAGAGAGAGTCGAGAATCAGTATTGCGGATATTCTCTAATTCAGAAGAGTTTCCGGTTGATCGTAATAAATCTGACATGAGAGAGAGAGAGAGAGAGAGAGAGAGAGAGAGAGAGAGAGAGAGAGAGAGAGAGTCGAAAATCAGTATTGCGGATATTCTCTAATTCAGCAAAATTTCCGGTTGATCATAATAAATGTCTGACATGAGAGAGAGAGAGAGAGAGAGAGAGAGAGAGAGAGAGAGAGAGAGAGAGAGAGAGAGAGAGAGCTCTGAAAATCAGTATTGCGGATATTCTCTAATTCAGAAAAGTTTCTGTCGATCGTAATAAATCTATGACATGAGAGAGAGAGAGAGAGTGAAAATCAGTATTGCGGATATTCTGTAATTCAAAAAAGTTTCAGGTTGATCTTAATAAATGTACGACAGGAGAGAGAGAGAGAGAGAGAGAGAGAGAGAGAGAGAGAGAGAGAGAGAGAGAGAGAGAGAGAGAGAGAGTAATCAGTATTGCGGATATTCTGTAATTCAAAAAGTTTCAGGTTGATCTTAATAAATGTACACGAGAGAGAGAGAGAGAGAGAGAGAGAGAGGAGAGAGAGAGAGAGAGAGAGAGAGAGAGAGAGAGAGAGATCAGTATAACTGGATATTGTGAAATTCAAAAAAGTTTCTAGTTAATCTTAATAAATCTGTGACACGAGAGAGAGAGAGAGAGAGAGAGAGAGAGAGAGAGAGAGAGAGAGA
>NC_089742.1:36143012-36160512 GCF_040412425.1 Macrobrachium rosenbergii | reverse complement strand
TTGTTTGGTGATTGATTGATTGATTTTTTATTTAAGTATGTGCATTTTGGAACAAGAACCGCTTTATTTAGTATATATATTTTCTCTTTGGCCCCAAGCCTGTAATAAAGCACCCTTGAGGTATTAGTTTTTAGTTTTCCATTCGTCCTCCAATATATCACAAGAGGAAAAGCACTGGCGGTACCTCCTCGCGAGCCACAACTTAACAGACGAGAGGGAAAAACAGTTTGCCCTGCACCTGGCTTCGTGTTTTTGCCTGGCAAGTTGCCCAGAGGTTGTGCTTGTGAGGAATGGCAGGAAGATGTCGTTGCGTTTTCCTCTTCTTTTCATTTCGTGTTTAGAAATGAAGTATCTGATTGTTTTCATCGGTAACTGTTTCCTTCCTTCTACTGCTGATCTTTGGAACTTGCTTCTCTGCTTCCGTTTTCTTTGACTGCTACAAACTTCTGCTTGACAAGAGGCTTAAGATGTCACTTCATTAGGTCTTAAAAGTTCGAATCTTCTGTCCTTCCACTTCTAGTCAGTCAGCCAATATGTTTTTCTCGTTGAATGGTACCGCACCCTTTGCCACACTGAGAGGGCATAAGCAAAAATTAGAATGAATTCTTTTAATGTCTACTGATCATATCTGACAGAACCAAATTCTTCATCTTGGTCGCCATTTTCAGTTGTTGGGTTTCACTGCAGGAGATCTTTTACCAAAATGAGTGTCCCCAAAACTTTTACAATCTCAGCGGTTGTGTAAAGGGTCAGATTCCTACAAAAACAAAGTATGATGCGTTTAATTTAACTTACTTAATTCACGGACTTAGTTACTGTGACCGTCCTCTTGGTTGGTTGGGGCTTATTACGGCCCATTTATTTTTGACAGAGCCCTAAGGTCAGCTGCAAGTTTTAAAGCATTGATCTTTGGGATTCGGTTGACCAAGAGACGCAGTAGCTTTTATTCAGTATTCCAAAATCCAGAATTAACCAATATTTCTCCTGGAATACTGGTTATATTTATTTATACCTAGTTTTCTAAAAAATTCCTAAGAACCAGACGAGATCATAACATGTTGATGAAAGTTATTTCTTGTAAGAAGAAGAAGAAGAAGAAGAAGAAGGATTGTGACATTTGCTCCCAGATCGTGTCAGTAAATCTTTTCTGGCTCATAGAGGAAATCTTTCATGCGCCCATTCATCATTTCTGAGGGATTACTACGAACCACATGTCAGTTCTTTGATATTTGCACGCTCTTTGGTGAAAGAGAGGAAAACTAATCCTATTAAAACGCTCTCTCTCTCTCGGTTTGGATAAATACTGCTTTTCTTTTATTTTTATTTCATGTAGCTTGGAATAAGACGTACTGTCTTGAAACGTTTGGAGCTATACAACATTAAATGATTGGATCTTTTCACTTGTCAGAATATATATATATATATATATATATATATATACTATATATACAGTATATATATAATATATATATATATTATATATATTAAATGATTGGATCTTTTATTCACTTGTCAGACATCATCTCTTGGATAGATATATAAATTGCCATCATATATATATATATTTGTCCGCCTCCTCCTCCTCCTGTTTTTATATATATATATACCTTTTATTTATTTTAATATTTTACAGTTCTTTATATATATAAGTATTGTTTATAACTGATTTTCTATTTTATTTTTTTATATATACTTTTAACTATATATAATGTCCCTTTTATTTATATGTGATTAGAAAAACATATTCAATTACTTCTAATAAAATTGAATATATATGTTTAGAAAAACATATTCAATTACTTCATGATTGCAGGTAAGCTTTGTCAGCGGTTTAAAAACACAAACAAAACATATATATATATATATATATATATATATATATATATATATATATATATATATATATATATATATATATATATATATATACACACACATGTATTGTATATACACATACACACACACACACACACACACACACACACACACACACACACACACACACACATTTAAATGCTAAGTTTCGAGAGAGATAAGAAAAACTCTCCATGCCCATAGATACAGGATAATTGGTTATTAGTGACGATACTCCACTTGTCTATGAATACATTGTTTTAATACTTTCCTCCAATACCTTTGCCTGTAAACTTTAAGCTTTCATTCCTCTGAATTCCTCTCTTCCAGCCTCAGCCACACCCACCTGAAATAGCCCTGTAAAATGCCTGACCGACCTGGCCTCTGTGCATGCATCTTTCACCGTCTGTTGAGTAAGAGTCGGAGTTTTATCGTTCCTTTCGTAAAGCTGCTTAATCCTCAAAGGCAATGGGATGGAAAAGGTCACTCGACGAGGGAGGAAGGTTGTCGGGCTAAAACTGGAAGAGTGTCCTTGGGTATCCATGAATCATGAGGCAGGGAGGAGATAAAAATGGGTAGCCCGTTGAGGACCGGGTCCTCCCATCTGTCTAAAGTGGTGGAATTCTTCCGAACCTGTCAAGTCTTGGCCCGTTGCCCCCATTTCGTGATGCTCTTAGTGATGCGATAACTTGGGTTTTCATTTTGCGTTCATTTTTGCGCGTAAGAAATTGGATGTAAGATTCACTAATTCTTGTGGTAAATGTATCGTAGTAGCCGTGGTTTTAAGAGTAAATAACAATCTTTAGCAATGGCGGGTAGACTTACGAAATTGTTAATTAAGTATCTCTAAGTGATGTGGTACCGAAGAATTTTCTTTAATATATTTTCCTCTTGAGGTTAAAATGCATTACGAACGTCGCTTCTTGTATTGTTAAGCATGTAAAATAATTGATAAACTTATTCATCCAGGTGAAAGGAAATAGAGTTTTTTAACAATCTCAATGGAGTGATATGGAAGAATACGCATAAAAACTCTTTGAGATTTATCGGTGCTTGAAGTTACTTTATTCCTGATTTGTTTTTATATTATACCTCCGTAGTGACTTCCTCAGGCATGTTTTGTTTCTTAATGGGGATTTTCTTAGTCTGGTGCCAAGCTGTATTTTTTATGCCTTTCATAACGTTATGCAATGTTGTATAATGTTATGTAAGGCATAACATTATGTAATGTTATTCAGGGTTGTATCTAAACCACTTTGTGTTTAGTCTACGACAGTTTTAATGTTTTAGTTTTCTGTAAAAGAAAACTATTGTGCCGGCTTTTCTGTCCGTCCGCACTTTTTCTGTCCGCCCTCAGATCTTAAAAAACTACTGAGGCTAGTGGGCTGCAGATTGGTATGTTGATCATCCATCCTCCAATCAACAAACATTACAAGTTGCAGCCCTCTAGCCTCAGTAATTTTTATTTTATTCAACGTTAAATTTAGCCATAATTGTGCTTCTGGCAACGATATAGGATAGGCCACCACCAGGCCGTGGTTAAAGTTTAGCGGCTCATATAGCATTATACCGAGACCACCACAAGATAGATCTATTTTCGGATTAATTATACGCTGTAGCGGCTGTACAGAAACCTCGATTTCGCCGAAGAAACGTCGGCGCATTTTTCACTTGTTTGATCTTGCGTTTGGGATCCTTCTGACTTTTACCATAGCCTTCTCAATGTTTCATTTAATTTTATTTACATATGCAGAATATTTTCTCTTTGTATTGTTTGGTGGGCTATTCATTCTTGTTTTCAAATTGTTTAGCATGACACCTGAACAGATTTAGTATAGCCTTGTCTTTCACGAGTATGAAATATTGTTTGTACATACTGTACACGCTGACAAGTGCCCATTCACATATATTTATGTACACATACAGTAATATATATGTATATATATATATATATATATATATATATATATATATATATATATATATATATATATATATATATGTGTGTGTGTGTGTGTGTGTGTGTGTATGTGTGTGTGGGTGTGTATATGTGTGTGTATGTATGTATATATACTGTATATATGTATATATATTAGTCTCATTTCTCGTTTTTCGTAAATGAACATTATTCTCTCTCTCTCGTTTTAATTTCATTCCCGCCCTTTCTCCCAGCATACATCCCAAAACTCTTTGTATACCAGAGGTCACATTTACCATCTAATGTTGCCCTATGTAATGACGTATTTATATGTTGCAACAAGTATTATAGGCCTGTAGTTTGGATGCACTGGTTTTTATTTGAATTATGCATGAGATTCATTGCACATCCATCGAAAGTTAATCAAAATCAGCTTTACTTACTAAATACCGATAGACACTGGTATTGTCAGTTGTGTTCCCGTATTATTGCATCAATATTATACTCGATTAACTCTAGTGTTTGGTGCCAATGTTTTTTTTTTTTTTTATTGCTGGAAGTACGATTGCGTTATTTGTTTGCGAATGGCCCCAACTACGTGCTGATATTTGCTGACATTTACATACGTCTATATATTTCTCTATCGATATATATATATATATATATATATATATATATATATATATATATATATATATATATATGTGTGTGTGTGTGTGTGTGTGTGTGTGTGTGTGTGTGTGTGTGTGCGCGCGTGTGTGTTAAGACGCTGAGACAAACATGCTGACAAAATTTATATCGAGTAAACGCTGGAAAATTGTGTTTTTATACTCGTCTACTTATGGCAAACCTCTCCCTCTTAAACATGATCTTTTTAATAACTGCGGGAAAACAGAGGAGAACAGAGAATTCTATTATACGGAAGTGCGCGGAGATCAAACCGGTTTCTGAACAGCGCCTGTAGACTTATAGAGAATGTGAATTACATTCAGTCACATTATGTCTTGCCTCATTGAGCGATACGTAACAGAACCACATTAATAGCGAGATTGAGAGGTGGCATTCAGAAATGGCTGGGAAGTTAAAAGGGCATTTGAAGGTCACAGATGTCGAGAATGAAGAAGGCGAGGAAGAGGAGATAGATCTCTGAGCCACAGATTCACCACTGCCAGAACAAATTAATAAATGAAAAAGAGTGAGAGAAGAGAGCAGATTTAGCACAGCTAAAAACAGGACGACCAGAAAAAAAAAAGAACTTAAAGTAGACTGTCTTTAGTAGATCGTTTTTGACCAGAGGGCTTTGTGGGAGACACCTTGAACAGCCTCAGAGACGTTCAGAAGACGACGATCGTGTATGAATACATTACGATAAGAGATCACCTGTTGATATCATTTTATAGAACCAGTTCGAAGACTTGAGAGAAGGATGAGAGATTTCAAGGGTTTGGAAAGGCGAGGGTCGAATACTTTCAAACACCTTGCCTTTAATAGCAGAACTGAAAGCAATAATAGGATAGATGTAGCGTTTAGAGCAATCAATCTTCAAGTGTTGGAAGAGGCGAGGATGGATTGTTATCAAGCACTTTTCATAATAGTAGAACTAAAAGCAATAATACGATAGATGTAGGATTTAGAGCAATCAATCTTCATGGGTTTGAAAAGGTTAGGATTGACTGGTTTCAAGTACTTTATATAATAGCAGAACTCAAAGCAATCATACGATAGATATAATTCAGAATAATCAATCTATGTGGGAATACTAAATGCAAGAGCGATAGCTTTCAAGATAAATGCAAAAACCAAGATAAATACAGCATTTCAAATGGACAAACAAAGAGGGGTAAAAACACACCGATAAATTCCACAGACAGAACCACAAGGATTTTTGAGGGTTTATATGTCAAAACTTTACAGAGGTTGAGTACCTTTATACGTTTTATATTCGTTTTATATTCGTTAGGTGCAACGGGTCAGGATGCTAGGACCTCCCCCCCCTTTTCTTTTTATCCCCCCACCTCCCCTTCCTACCTCTCCTACACCGTTCCCGCTATCATCCAGTTAGAGGAAATCTAAATCCCTTCCTCCTCCTCCCCCTCCTCCTTCTCTCTCTCTCTCTCTCTCTCTCTCTCTCTCTCTCTCTCTCTCTCTCTCTCTCTCTCAGCAGTGGCCAGTAGCTTTTCTGGCCCCCGGGGAAAGACTCAGACTAGCAAACCCTGTTCTGAAGTTCCTGAACTCCACGGCGCTTATCCATATGTAAATATGTACATGTATATGCTTTGTATGAGACGTGTTCAAACATCGGTTTGCGTGTGTAACTCGAAATAATATGTAAATATTTCCGGTATAAGATGAAAATTGTGTAGTTTATTTATTATTTAAGTCTGTATGTGAGTTATTTCATAATGATTTATCGTTTTATGTTTAGTAAACTTGGATGACATGATGAAAAAGCTGGATGTCATAGATAAAAAGCAAGCTGTTATAATTTTAAAACCTATAAGCATTTGTATACTGTGAACTATTTAATCTTATTGTGCAGGTATGGAACTTGATTAAGACAAACAGATTTCGTCTCATAGTTAAAACACACGTAGACAGATAGATAATTAGATTGATATATATATATATATATATATATATATATATATATATATATATATATATATATATATATATATATATATATACATACATATTATTCAGATAGCTGGATATTTAGTATCAAAGGCAAAGGTACAAGAGCGTACGAGATAAGAAATGTTTTGTCTTGTTAATTACTCAAAGCCACTTCGCCCTTTATTATCCATCTTCAGAAGCCTTCTAAGAACTGTGACTTTTTTTTGTTTTGTTTTTTTATTTTAATCAAGCCTAGACAAAGAAATCCTAGTAAAAAAAAAAAAGAAGAAAAAACTTCAGCCCTTCCCACATTATTCTCGCACCTATTTTTTTTCTCCGCAACACTTTCAAGTGACATGTGTCTCCTGTATTTTTTTCTGCTGGTGTGTCACACAATGCCTTTTCTGTTGCCCATGTATGGTCGTTCTTGAAGGTGGTGTTGGGATGAATATATATATATATATATATATATATATATATATATATATATATATATATATATATATATATATATATATAAATATATATATATATATAATTATATAATTATATATATATATATATATATATATATATATATATATATATATATACATACAGTACATATGTATGTGTATATGTATGTGTGTGTGTGAACGTGTATGTATTTATTTATTTATGTATGTGCGCTCGTGTGTTTGTGTTCATATTATATAACTATAACTTAACATAGATTTACTATAATCATAAACCATATGAATATGTTTATATATATATATATATATATATATATATATATATATATATATATATATATATATATATATATATATATATATATATATATATATATATAAATATTATCCTCTCAAAGGAAAATTCATACTTTTGTCCAAGTTTTATTTTTTCTATGTTCTGTTATCCTGCAGAAACGTCTTGAATATAAATGATTGCTGTTTGTAGTATAAATGAGTTATAGCTTTATAAGCGATGCATCATTTTTCCTCCGCGGAGCTCCGGTAATTCGTTTTGGTATCTGAGGAAAGGATCGGTTCCCGGGTAACGTTATGCTCATTTCTCTCTCCTTTCCGTGTTCTCATTTTCGTTCTTGCTCTCCTCACGTTCCCCACCATTTTATGCCTTTGTTGTTTTATTGTTGTTTTTCTCTGTGCTGGATGTCGTCATGTTGCTTTGTTTTACCCCTCACTCCATTCCTCTTGTTCTTTTGCTTATTTGTTGCTTTCCTCACTTTACTCACCATTTTTATGCCTTTGTTGTTTTTAATGTTGTTTCTCTCTGTTCTGGATGTCATTATGTTGCCGTTTCATCCCTCACTCCATTTCCCCTGTTCTTGTGCTTATTTGTTGCTTTCCTCACTTTCGTCACCATTTTTATGCTTTTGTTGTTTTTAGCGTTGTTTCTCTATATGTTGGGTGTCATTATGGTTCTGTTTCATCCCTCACTCTATTCCCCTTGTTCTTTTCCTTATTTGTTTCTTTCCTCACTTTCCTCGCCATTTTTATGCTTTTGTTGTTTTTAGTGTTGTTCCTCCTTATGTTGGGTGTCATTATGGTTCTCAGTTTCATCCCTCACTCCATTCCCCTTTTCTTGCGCTATTTGTTGCTTTCGTCTTTTCCCTCAATATTTTGATGTCTTTATTGTTTTTAGTGTTGTTTTTCCTTACGTTGGGTGTCATTATGTTGCTCTGTTTCATCCCTTACTCCATTCCCCTTGTTCTTTTGCTTATTTGTTGTTTTCCTCTACTCACCATTTTTATACCTTCGTTGTTTTTAGTGTTGTTTCTCTCTATTCTGGGTGTCATTATGTTTTTCTGTTTCATCCCTCACGCCGTTCCCCTTGTTCTTGTGTTATTTGTTGCTTTCCTCACTTTACTCACCATTTTTATGCCTTCATTGTTTATAATGTTGTTTCTCCTTATGTTTGGTTTCATTATGTTGCTGTGTTTCATCCCCCACCCCAATCCCCTCGTTCTTGTGCTTATTTGTTGCTTCCCTTACTTTACTCACCATTTTTATGCCTTCATTGTTTTTAGTGTTGTTTCTCTCTATTCTGGTTATCACTATGTTTCTGTGTTTCATCCCTCTCCAAGTTCCTCCCTTTCCCCCTGTTCTTGTGCTTACTTGTGATGTAAGATCAGTTCGTTTATTATCTTGCGTGTTTTTGTTTTTAATTTGTTACTTTCTTCTTATTATGTTGATGATATTGAGGGTTCCATTGAAAAATTTTTGGTGTTTTTGTTATCTGTTATCATTTCTCGTTAGTTTTTTTTTAATATTATGTCCTTTCATTCTTTTGATATCATAATGTAAAAAATGTTTTTTGTATTGAGGTCTTTGCGCAGAATTTTTGACGTGATTATCTATTCGCCTTCATCGTCAGTTTCTTATTTTATGTCCTTTCATTCTTTTTACTTTGGTAATGTACATACTTGTTTATTTTTATATCAAGGTCTTTGTACAGATACCTTAAATCCCATATTAGATAAGGTATCAAGAGTGTACGCCTATACCTATTAGATTTAATTTGATAGTTGGATGATTTACCTCCCGAATAAAAAAAATAAATAAAAAACAAATTCTACGTCTGAATACGTCCTTAAGTAAAAAAAAAAAAAAATTACGAGCGGACTATGAAAGGCTTTCAGCGGATTGCATTTTAATTCACAAATTCATTAGAGGTTTATCATATTGCTGCTAAAATTTTTATTGATAAATTGTATTCTGCTGGAGATTTCACTGAGTTGTAGGTCATGCGCATACAGGTACACACACACATATATATGTATATATGTATGTTTGTGTATATCTATATGTGTGCATGTATATGTATGTATGTTTTTATGTGTATGTGTATATACGTATGTACTGTATGTATGTCTAAATACACAGTCGCTATATATATATATATATATATATATACATTTCCAATCCTTATATATATATATATATATATATATATATATATATATATATATATATATATATATATATATATATATATATATATATATATAATTAATTCAGTTATACATATATACATATATATATATATATTATATATACAGTATATATATATATATATACACACACACACATATATATATATATATATATATATATATATATATATATATATATATATATATATATATATATATATATGTGTGTGTGTGTGTGTGTGTGTGTGTGTGGGTGTAATGTATTTGTGTGTGTAGAGAGAGAGAGAGAGAGAGAGAGAGAGAGAGAACCTGGAAAAACTAATCAACTACAGAGCTATGTAAATGTCCGTTGCATCTACCTATCAGTTACCAGCACTCCGTTTAATTTTAAAGCAGGCTTGTGAAGCCCCTCTCTTCATACCCACTTGCGTCTACCCATTAGAGTCTTTGAAAATGTTGCCTCTCAATTCTTTTTTGATAAACATATGACGACTTCCGACGACAGAAAACACGACGATGTATAGTTCTCTACTTTAATTAAGAAATGTATCGTGGACGATCTCGATGTCCCATGAGAGTAAAACCGTTTTATATCGATTACCTGTAGATTGAAGTGATGTTGACGGTACTCTCGACTACTCTCTTGTGTCAAGTATCGTCACATCAATCTCTGAGGCATTTCATGTCAGGTTTTTTTTTTTATATTTTCAATTATCTGTAAAAGAAAAGTATTGTGCTGACTTTCTGTCCGTCCGCACTTTTTGTCGCCCTCATATCTTAAAACTACTGAGGCTAGGGCTGCAAATTCGGTATGCTGATAATCCACCCCCAAATCATCAAACATACCTAATTGCGGCCCTCTGGCACCTCAGTAATTTTAATTTTATTTAAGGTTAAAGTTAGCCATAATCGTGCTTCTGGCAACGATATAGGATGAGCCACCACCGGGCCCGTGGTTAAGTTTCACGGACCGCGGCTCATATAACATTATTCAAGACCACCGAAAAATAGATCTATTTTTGGTGGCCTTGATATACGCAACTGTACAAAAACTCGGTGCGCCGAAGAAACTTCGGCGCATTTTTTACTTGTTTTTATTTTCATTTTTTTTAGAAGCTGCGATATCGAATGTCATCAATCGTTTCCTATACTGTTTATTTATGTGTGAGTATCTCCCTTTTTTATATTTTATATTTTCGTGTCAGCAGATTTGGGTATGGGATTTTTATTTTTTTTTCTCTTAGTTTGGTCTCCATTTTTCCTGTCCATTCATATAAACTTATGTTTTTATGTGCGAAGATTTGAATCATCATAATTTAAATGTTTTTTTTCATCTTTGTCTGTATTGAAGATTCAATAAATAGATGATTTTCATTTTGTATGAATTTCGACGTTTTCTCTGTCAGATTAATTTCCCTCAAGAAGCGAATGGAAGAGTTGGGTTCCAATACTACTGGTTTAGTTCTGTGTAGTACTGATATCTTTACATCATTTTACGATTATTTGCCAGTAATGAGGACTTCTCTGCATCTGCCTTCAGTGTGTTGAGTTGACATGAATATACACTTATATTTTAATCATAAAAAACACTGGATGATGAGTAGTTAAAAGAACTCACAAAATGTACACCAGTCCTGACCCACGGTGAATGGTACCTTTCAATAAAAAAATAGTTGCTGCTGTGACTTTGAAATGGTTATTTTTATCCCCACGATTAAAAAAAAACTGGGTCAGCAGTGGGTTAACTTTATCCGAGCCATTTTAATAACTTCATGCGCCTGCGTATATTTTTTTTCTTACTTGAAATAGGTGATCTGGTAATATTTAGCCAGGAGATCTACGGGGAGAAAAAGTGGCGTGGACGAGAGGGGGAAGGTAAAAAATGTAATTGATCTCTCTATTAAACTCTCGTCTTTTCATATCGCTGAAAAAAGTACTTTTCAAATGATTACATAAATTAGGATTTTTTGATCGGGTATGGAAGGGTCTTTCAGCGAAGGGAAAATTGTTCTATATCATAGTTTTAATTTAGACCGCCAGTTTGTCAGTAATATCACATATTTTCGTCAGTAGGGATTTTGAACTTTGCTCTTAATCTTTCAGACAAATTTATTTGCTCATTGATTGATCTACTAGCCAAATAATTATGCTTTTAATTTATTCTTTAAGATTTCCTACGCTAGAAGGGACCACTGTTTTCCTAAATACCGTGGTTGTTCAGAATAAGATAAAAAAAAAAATCACCAAAACACATGACTCATTCATATTTCTCATGTATTATACCCGTACGATTCATGATTTCAGAACACATCCGCGTGTGTAAAACTCGTTATCTCTTAATCAAATCAGATAACCAACCATAGCATTAAATCTCCTATAAATATGCAAATGAAATCTACCCACCGAACGCGAAATCACCCTATTTTCCCCCGTATGGAACGCTCCCATGTAAACAGAATCCCTTAATCTCATTGGTCCATGGATATGCCAATGAAGCAGGCTCTTGCAAGGCCAAGCCTTCATTCATTTGCCATATTGAATCACCGAGTCTCCCCGGTGATCCTTTTAGACTTGCGGTTTAATGAAGCGAGTGCAGAAATAACATTCAAAAAGATGTAAATAAAATGAAGGGAAAGATGCACATGAATGCCGGTGTCTAGCTTTTCAGTTGGAATAACGAGTTTCTCTTTTTTGAATATATTGTTGTTTATCTGTACTGTTAAGTGTATAGCTGTGTTTGTATCATGGTTCATGTCTGTTTTTGTTTGTTCTTTTGTATTGCTTCGAAATGTATGTTTCTTTGTCATGATTATCTCTCTCGTTAGCTTTTTGTTTTATCTACTTCTACCTACCTCAGTATTTAATTTAACTCTCTCTCTCTCTCTCTCTCTCTCTCTCTCTCTCTCTCTCTCTCTCTCTCTCTCTCTCTCTCTCTCTCGTTCCTTTGCTTTCGATGCTTAACTCTGTCTGTCTCTCTCTCCTTCCTTCGTTTTCGTTACTTAACTCTCTCTCTCTCTCTCTCTCTCTCTCTCTCTCTCTCTCTCTCTCTCTCTCTCTCTCTCTCTCTCTCTCGTTCCTTTGTTTTCGATACTTAACTCTGTCTCTCTCTCTCTCTCTCTCCTTCCTTCGTTTGTGATACTTAACTCTCTCTCTCTCTCTCTCTCTCTCTCTCTCTCTCTCTCTCTCTCTCTCTCTCTCTCTCTCTCTTGTTCCTTTGTTTTCGATACTTAACTCTGTCTCTCTCTCTCTCTCTCTCTCTCCTTCCTTCGTTTGCGACACTTAACTCTCTCTCTCTCTCTCTCTCTCTCTCTCTCTCTGTGGGAATTCCCACATCATAAAGGAAAGGCCGTGTGCTCCCGTCCCTGAATTGTGAATGATTAAATACGGCTGTCTGTGCGTCTGTCTCTCACCGTGAAGAACGACACGACTGTAATATGCGCCTGTGTTCCCGACAGAAGCATTTGTCTGGCCTTCGTCTTTCGTGCCGCTGGGATTGTCAGTGAATATTATTCTGCTCTTTGATGGGGTTTCTTTATCAGTTAAACGGTTGAAAAATTTCTGTGGGTGTCATTTTGCTGTTTCTATTAATTTTTTTTTTTACGTGAATTTTTTTTCAGTTTCATATTTTGAAATTGTAGATTCGGTGAATATTATTTTATTGCTCGCTTCATTTTTTAAAACTTGAATATGCTGTGAATATCATGATGTTGCTTGCTTTCTATTGTTTTAAATTGAAGATTCGGTGATTATTATTATTACAGTGCATGGTTAATTTTTTTTAAATGTGCGAACGTTCGGGGAATATCGTTGTGCATTTTGTTAAATTTTTAAAGAATTAAAATTCGATAAATATGATTTATACTGCTTGCTACATTTTTTTTTATTATTTCAACATATGAAAATTCGGTGAACATCATTAAAGACTGGTTTAATTTATTTTTGTTGAGACATTTGAAGATACGGTGACTATTGCTATTTTACTTTTTAATTTTTCATCTATTTAAATGTGTGAATATTGTTTGCCATTGTGTTTACGCTTTTTTAAATGACCATTAGAATTCAATTAATATTTTGGTTGCTATCGTTTTTATTTATTCATTCAGATGTGGATACATTTGCTGATTAGTATTCTGCCTTGTATTCGTTTAAATGTTCTTAGTAAAATAAAAATAGCTGTAACTGTGATATGATTATTTTAATCAACGTCAGGAAATAGTTTCAAAGTGTCTAAATATGACCTGTATATAAGTTTCCATGGATTGCCCCTGCCCCATTTTCAGGTAATGCCGGTATTGCCCATGGCGCCAAATAAAGAATTAACCGTAATGGACAGGTAACACCTACGTTGTCATGGAATCTGAAATAACTGTGTTTATAAATCTGTGACAGATTCAAAATGAACATTTCGGTATTACGGCGTCGCATCCCACGCGATCTTTGCAAATTGCCAGAAATGGACAGAATTCTGCATAATTGCCGGATGAACGAAACTCTGCGGTCATTTCACTCCCTATTTCGTTTAAAAGTGGTTAGGTTATATTTCATTCTTAAATTCGAGTCTGTGTCACTAATACCAGACTGTTTTATACACACACACACACACACACACACACACACACACACACACACACACACACACATATATATATATATATATATATATATATATATATATATATATATATATATATATATTCCCATTACGTGGTTCATATGGCTTCCATAAATGATGTAAATCTCTACAGCCATTTCTTCCCCTCTTTCTGGAATTCAAGCTGTTACTAATAGCAGACATTGTTTTTGTAGAAAATCCCTTTACGTGGTTCCTACGGCTACCATAGGCCGTGCTATTTTCTAGAGCCGCTTTGTAGAGCCGTAGCCATACAGAGGAAATTTATGGGCGGTTGAGATGAGAGCGTGGAATCTAAAACGGCGTTTTACTTCTGAAAACGGGGCGTCTTATGCGGTCGTCTTTCACGTTTAGCAGCGAACAATGAGATTTGTGGCTTGCTTTGGCAGATTTGAACGGGGCTGGGTTTGTTTGCTAGGTAACGAGAGGAAATGCTATAGAGAGAGAGAGAAGAAGAAAGAAGAGAGAGGAGAGAGAGAGAGAGAGAGAGAGAGAGAGTTGTAGCTCTGCACCATCAGAGGTGAACTAGTAGACACAAATAGACACAAACACCTTTCAAAAATGTGTTTGTGAGGGAATTGTGATGTGAAAGTGAAAATAAGATTAAACCGTCAAATGAAAGTGTTATTCATGAATGTCATAACAGTGGTAATTCTTGTAGGAAATGTACGTTGCTAAGGTGCCCGACTAAAGCCACCACACTTATCATTACGATGTGTTATGTAAAGAAGATTCTCTCTCTCTCTCTCTCTCTCTCTCTCTCTCCTCTCTCTCTCTCTCTCTCTCTCTCTCAGTCAGACTCACACTCAAACACACACACGTACACGCGCTCACGCACACGCGCGCACACACACACCCGCACACACATATGTATATATTATGTGTCTGTATGTGTCTATATATATATATATATATATATTCATCAGACGCCTTTTCCAGGTTTTGAGCAAACTACTAGGATTAAGGTTTCTTGCCTAATGCCCTTTTTCTTGATCCCACCAGACGGGGGTAACGAGCCCTAATGACATACATTAATCAGTGACCATTGTCAGTGCAATTGAGACGAAAGTGCTCAGATTAATCAAATGTATAATAAGAACGATTGACAGACTGGAATTGACGAACATCAATAGCCACTGGCACCGACATTGAGGCAAAGGTAAATAGCCCGTATACGAGAAAACCTGAAGAGAAAGAGAATTTGAGGCGTAAGATGTTTTGGTGTATGTTTGAGAGGGTTCAGCTGCTCAGGTCAGGTCACGTAAACAGGACAGAAGAGGTCAGATATGCGAAGAGGCTCCTGGATTGGAAACGAGAAGGAAGGCCCAACGGACGACCGAAAGAAATAATGGAAGGCGAACCTGGATACTGGATGCGAGGACAAGGGGGGCTGTATCCCCTGATTGGAATTGAGGAGAGGTTCTTGCCGAACGTCTGGTGCGAGACAAGGAAGAATGTCCCAGCAGAATTGGTGAAACGTATTTTTTTGCTTCTTTGTTTTATGCGGGAATATTTATAGGAGTTGTGTAATTGTATCACTGGGATACTGATGATTTTGGATCTTATGCAGTTTATGATATTTGACTTTGGCAGTAAAGTTGGCGAGTCTTTCATTTGTTTTTTATGAAGATATTTATGAAGTCTTATAAGAATTAGATTGCTATATATAATATATATATATATATATATATATATATATATATATATATATATATATATATATATATATATATATATATGTGTGTGTGTGTGTGTGTGTGTGTGTGTACATATACATACATATATACAATATATAATATATATATATATATATATATATATATATATATACACACAAATAAACAGAAGTTATGATGCAGCCTATATAAAAAATTTTATGTATTGCTAATGAAATTTATAGTTGTAAAGGTGTAGATTTTTGCATTTGTCATCATCCTTGGGTTTAGGACGCGAACAAGACAGGTATTGTTGGCCTCGTTTTTGTGAAGCCACAACATAAGGAGAAAAGCTTTTATGCCGATAGATAACAAAATGTACTTTCATAGACCTACATGTCCAACATTGCCCCTCGTATAAACACAAAAACACACAAATATGTTTGTTTTTTTTCCATCCTCGACTAAAAGAACAAAAGATACACAAACAAAGCCCAACAGAAGAAGAAGGAGAACAAACAGGAAAACAATACACTCGTAAACAAAAGCCACTACCTGACCATCCTAACAAGCGCAGGCAAGACACATGGGTTGCGTTTCACAAAAAAAAAAAAAAAAGAATGTGTGAAAAGAAAATAGAATCTTGCCTTCTCTTTCGTGTAGGAGATTCTCCACTTGGAACTCGATATTTCTTTAAAGCTAGTGCTGTCTTGTGTCGGATTAAAGTTCACTACGTTCACACACACACACACACTATATATATATATATATATATATATATATATATATATATATATATATATATATATATATATATATATATGTATGTATATACAGAAATAGAAATACAGAGTGTCCATAAAGTCTCTTTGCAATTTGAGAAATATATTACAAAAGACATTGATGAGATATCGTAATCAGATTTATTCTATGTACTTAGCAATTATGAAAGTTTTTAATCCCATTGCATTTGTGTATTCCAGGTACCCTGTTGAAGAAACAGGTACTGTTAAATGAACCCCCAAAAGTGGCTACTCCTCAAGAAAAGGCACAATGTGTGTCATGGTTTATTGAAACAAAATCGGATACGCAGACTCAGGTAGCGAAACTACAGAACTAAGTATGGAAGAGATCCACCGTCACGTCCGCCAATTCGTGAATTGCACAAGAAATTTATGGAGACAGGGACAGTGTTGGATAAAGGGAGGAGTGGACGATCAAGACCATCTGAGGGAAACATCGATCGTGTAAGACAAGCCTTTGATCGTTCTCATACAAAGTCCATCCGTACTGCTGCCAGACACTTACAGCTACCACGTTCAACGGTCCACAAAGTCCTACACAAGAAGTCGCGATTGTAGGCTTACAAAGTGCAACTCACACAGGCACTTGAGCCAAATGATCAATCAAGACGAAAAGAGTTTGCGGTTAAGAGGCCGGAACGAATTTCTGAGGATGAAACGTTCCTCACCGAGTTTGTTTTAGTGGTGAGGCAACCTTTCATGTTTCAGGGAAACTGAACACACATAATGTGAGAATCTGGGGATCAGAACATCCCCATGTGACTAGGGAACTTCACCCAGATAGGCCAAAGGTGAATGTGTTGTGTGGGATCATCTGCAATCGAATCATTGGTCCATTTTCTTCAACGAGATTTCAATTACCTCAGATGTTTACCTTGGCGTTTTAACTGAATATGTGGCACCACAATTAGATGATCTTCAACTGACCATCATTTTCCAGCAAGATGGTGCACCACCACATTAGGGACTACATGCTGGTGGGTTCATAAATCTAACATTTCCGGACCGGTGGACTGGAAGGGATGGCCCAATTCCCTGGCCAGCTCGTTCATCAGATAACACTCTCCTGGACTTCTTTCTATGGGG
>NC_089742.1:36133012-36135512 GCF_040412425.1 Macrobrachium rosenbergii | reverse complement strand
TTTAGTAAATGGTAGAGAGAACTGCCGGAACTTCAAGGAATAAATGAACTTCTGACGGGTGTTTATAGAATGAACCTGCTGCGAAGAAGAAGCTCATTGGAGAGATTGAGAAGCTGCGATAAAAACTCAGCGGCATCCAGACGACCATTTTGTTTAATGAAGTTAGTTTGAAAGAGGGTCTTCGTCCGAGATTTTATTATTATTATTATTATTATTATTATTATTATTATTATTATTATTATTATTATTAAATACTCATAGTAGCATGAGCCTTAAAATGGAGAAATCAAATCCACACTTATGTATATGTACATAATATATTTAAAGATAAATCTGTACAGAGAGCTTCGGTTCCCCTTTTCAGTCTGTACAGTTTTATCTGTAAATATATGTACATATACCTAACTAATGAGTTTGTTTTCTCAATTATATTAATATTATTATGTATTATTATTATTATTATTATTATTATTATTATTATTATTATTATGTGTGTTATAGTCACCCTAGGGATGTTGTTCAATTGGAAACTCAAAAGTTCAAGCGAAGATCCGATGCATTACTACCCAAAAGCAAATCTTGTATTTTATAATTTACTTACATTTTTCCTGTTTATTTGTTGATTTGTTAATTTTTTTCTTTTTTAATAACTGATCTCCTCTTTCTTTATTTCCTGTTACCTTCTGTTACTTCTTTCAAAGGCTACCGTGGGCTTAATTTCCATATGAATAGGGTTCATCTTCTGAATAATAATAATAATGATGTATTATTATTATTATCATCATCACCGCCGCCATCGTCCTTATTATCATCAGCACCAACATCTCACTAATATCATTTTTAATATGAAGGGATATTCCCCAAAGCTACTTAACATTCAGACAGGGACGCCTTCCCATAGCAATAAATTGTAAAAATTCCCCCTTTCCTGCATTGCACCGCTGGTCTCATTTGAGAAATGCTCAAGTATGCGCATTCCCGTCCCATCCAGGAAACGTTATATCTCTTAAATGCTTTGTTTGTGCGATAAAGCGAAAAAAGGTAGAGTCTTGAGTTTTAAAATTCTGTCTCGAGTGTTTATCAGTACTAGGCTTTTATATATATATATATATATATATATATATATATATATATATATATATATATATATATATATATATATATACACACACACACACATATATATATATATACATACAGTATATATATATAGGTGTGTGTGTATGTATGTGTGTATATATATATTTTTTTTCTTTACTATTTGATTACCTTTTATGACTGAAATATATGATTATTTTCAGGATAATGATAGTGATAATAATAATTACCTTCTTTAGTTTTATTTTCTTTGGTTTTACTCTTTATCCGCTACTTTCTGTTCACATTCAAAACTGGGTTAACTTGGCTTTTATTACTCGCTATTGTTAATCGATATTTTGTTATATTGGTTTCTAATTGCTCGGAAGTATTGTACTGTACTTTGGGCGCTTGGTTTCTTATTCACCCTCACCATCATCACCATCATCATCATCATCAACATCATCGCTTCAAACGTCGTGGGCACAAAGCGAGCCCTTGTGGGATCCCGCTATTCACGTCTTCTCGTCCTTTCAGTTCTACAAATCCCCACTCACCTAGCCACCCGTTTTCATAGTTCTCATCCACTAATCGCTAACGTTATTAATTTTATTGCGATTTTTTTTTTTTGGTGGGGGGGCGGGATTCACTAAGCTTATAAGTTATTTTTATACAGATAACGTATCCAAGACTATCTCTTTTCATTGCTTTTATTGCCATTTCCTGTAGTGCAAACTAGGTGGTCAGACTATTACAGTATCCTGTTAATTTCTTTTTCTGTTTTGCAAATTTTATTTATTATTTTACTTTGCCATATTACTATTTTATTCTCCATCACGTTAAACAGATACCGTCCAAAAGTTTTGAAAGTATTAATCTTTTAGAATTCGGAATTCTACTCAAGATTTCAAGAATTCTCATGTATGCAACTTCGTCCTCTCTCTCTCTCTCTCTCTCTCTCTCTCTCTCTCTCTCTCTCTCTCTCTCTCTCTCTCTCTCTCTCTCTCTCTAGGATTTGGATTAATTATAATTTTTCTTTCATTATCTTCTTTTTCACCCCCAGTTCCAGTTTTGCATACTCAAAGGAAATTCTCATTGATCTTACCGAATTATATCTTTTTTTTTGTCATTAATGATACTTTATCCGTTGGACTGCATTGTGCTTAAGAGAAAAGAATAACCCATTTTTATCTGTCGTTCCTTTTGAAGTTCAAAATTATAGTTAAAGTAAATAACAGATAAAAGGTAATTGCTGTCGTCTTATTTTAGTGTAATAGGTTTCAGCTTGTTAATAACGTTACAAGTTAATATTTACACTAGCTTTGCGTTGTGCAGCTTATGCCTGACTCATTGTCGCTTGTGTCAGACTGCTAAGGATTATTGCAAGTTTCAGTAATCCTTGGTATTGTACAAGACAGGGGGA
>NC_089742.1:36113012-36125512 GCF_040412425.1 Macrobrachium rosenbergii | reverse complement strand
GAGGGAAAGGAAGAGGAAGAGGAAGAGGAAATGGAAGGGACAGAGAAACATCTCCCGAGATGTGGACCGATAAACGAATAGAATATGAGATTAGATAAGCCTTGGGTATTTTGGCGTTTGTTTCCAGCGGTCATCGGGATTACGACACGTGGTGCGGATGAAAGATTTTGCATCGCAAAATTGATAACGTTTGCGGAAGTGGATACGGTTGGGATTTTGAAAACACGTTGATTTATGATTCTTCCTTATAAGTATTTGATTGTCAGTTCAAATATTGCTTCATATATTCTTTATATCAGTATTTTACTGTATTTTTTAAAAAAAATTTCTGATTATACGTAGCTTTGACGTTTTTGTGAAATTTGGGCTTTGTTACTTTACTATTTTTTCCTCACATTTAAAAGTACATTCTGCGATGAATTTTTATTATACACATCTAACTATCTAATCTTACCATATATATATATATATATATATATATATATATATATATATATATATATATATATATATAGGTGTATATATACATGTATGTATTTGCATATATATGTATATATATATATATATATACATAATGTATGTATTTATTCTATATTTTATTGATAAATTAACATTAACTCCATATATACATATACAGTATATATACACACACATATATATATATATATATATATATATATATATATATATATATATATATATATATATAATATTTTTATGACTCATCAGGATCGAATCTTATTCTATGGACCATTTAAGTCTAAGAAGTTGGAACCTGAGGCAACTGCCAAGGAATTACCTGGGCAAGCTATACATACCACAGTATATATACAACATTTCACATTATCCCTTCTGTAATAAGTATCATCAACACACAATCATAGACTATGGCCATGGGTATATGAGAGACCTGGGTTTCGATATCATATTTCTGTTCCATGATTATATGATTTCTATATATATATATATATATATATATATATATATATATATATATATATATGTGTGTGTGTGATTATTGCTTTTGTTTGTGCTTCAGAAAGAACAAACAAAATATAAAGCTCATTTATATCGTTGGGACGCTTCGTAAACAAAAATTTACTCCTTGTATACTTCTATGAAAAGAGAATAAAGTAGTACCATCAAAACAAAGAATGTAGCCGTTCTTCCTCCAGTTGCAAAAGAACTTTTCAATTTCAGCTTGCATGGGGCAGGGCCGTTCAACTCCGTTCGAGCGAATAAAACTCTCGAAATGAACGCCTCCGTTGGGCTCACTTCCTCGAAGTAGTTCGTGAAGTTCCGTTCTTCACGTGCATTAGCCTAGATCCCTCCTGGGTACTGAACTCTTGTTGTCTCTGTTATTATTATTATTATTATTATTATGTGTGTGTTATTATTATTATTATTATTATTTTTTTATTATTATTATTATTATTATTATGTTATGTTATGTTATTATTAAGAAACAAGTCCCACAACTATGTATCTGCAAATATATTTGAAAATAAAGCTAAACAGAGGCTTTTGAGGAATGTGATTCTCGGAAGCTTACTGTTTAGCTTTATTGTTGAATGTATTTGTTCAGATACATAACTGTGGATTTATTTCTCAATTTAAAACTCATATTATTATTTTTGTTATTATTAGTATTATTATTACTTCGTGCAACTTTCCTTCTTTCTCTCTCTTTGGGGGGATGGTTACCCTAGGGACTAAACAACGTTTGGCGAGTCTCCAAAATTTTGGGTATCTGAAATCTTAACATTGGATAAAATTGCCTCTGCTTATTTCTAACACACTCATAAATAGGGAGCTTGACCATTCTTATATTGGAGTTGACAGGATTGATTTCGAGTGTTTTTTTTATTTTGAGTTGCCAGTTTTGATTTCAATTGCTTATTTTTTTATTTGGAGTGGTAATTTTGTTCATTTTCTTATGTTATTTTTGGTGTCGAGTAGTCATTTTTTTTTTCGAGCGGTTATTTTTTCGAGTTGTCAGTTTTGATTTTGTGCTGTCAGTTTTGATTTCGTTTTGTCACTTTTGATTTCGTGTTGTCAGTTTTGATTTCGTGCTGTCACGTTTGATTTCGTGTCGTCAGTTTTGATTTCGTGCTGTCACGTTTGATTTCGTGTCGTCAGTTTTGATTTCGTGTTGCCAGTTTTGATTTCGTGCTGTTACTTTTGATTTCGTGCCGTCAGTTTTGATTTCGTGTTGTCACTTTTGATTTCGTGTCATCATTTATGATCTCATGTTGTCACTTTTGATTTCATTGTCAGTTTTCATTTCGTGTTGTCAGTTTTGATTTCGTGCCGTCACTTTTGATTTCGTGTCGTCAGTTTTAATTTCGTGATGTCAGTTTTGATTTCATGGTGTGTTATAATTTCGTGTTGTCAGTTTTGATTTTGTGTTGTCAGTTTCAATTTCGTGTTGTCATTTTTGATTTCGTGTTGTGTTTTAATATCGTGTTGTCAGTTTTGATTTCGTGTTGTCAGTTTTGATTTCGTGATGTCAGTTTTATTTCATGCTGTGTTATAATTTCGTGTTGTCAGTTTTGATTTTGTGTTGTCAGTTTTAATTTTGTGTTGTCAGTTTTGATTTCGAGTTGCTGTTGTATTCGATGTGTCACTGACGTGAATGACGTATTCGTTGAAGCTCCTTGCTATTAAAACCAACATGGGCGTTGTTGCTGTTGGCGATACATAAACGTGATTGGGTAGCAGCCCATTCATCATCTGTAATGGAAATAAAGACCATTATACTTTATGATTCGGAGCAGGACTAGCCAGGATAAAGCAGTAGATTATTGATGAGGTAATAGAAATAAGAGAAGTTGTTTACGAGTGAAATCCTTCAAATTATTTAAACCTTTTTTAAAACCTCTGGGAGATCGTTTTTCGAAACCTCTGAGAGACCCTTTTTTTAAAACCTCCGACAGACCCCTCATGTTTGTAACTGCTGGAATCTATACATTTTTAAAATTCAAAATAAAAAAAAAATTATTTTATTCAGATATACCAAGACATAGCTCCCATCATTCTTGATTGTTTGCGGATCTCTTTCATTATGGTGCAAACGTTTCGCTAAACTGCCGTCACAACAACAAAGGTCAACGTCGATCATTTTTATTTTCTTTGTTGGCAGGCGCTCGACCCTTGACCTCTCCTCCAGTTGGTTATTAACATCCACAAGCCTTGCGTAACCATTAAAAGTGAAGAAATTTATTTTCATGAAGGCAACGAAATGACTTTTTCTATGATATGAAACCTTTGCAATCATGTACACACACACACACACAACACACACACACACACACACACACACACACACACACACTGAGGGTTAATTATTAAAGTGGCTGAACAGAAAAGTATTGTGCTAATATAAATCATGATGACTGATAAACTGTTATGTCAAGTCAGTGAACTATATGCCTTGAATCTCTCTCTCTCTCTCTCTCTCTCTCTCTCTCTCTCTCTCTCTCTCTCTCTCTCTCTCTCTCTCTCTCTTTGTAGACGTTCTTGACCAGAGGGTGTGGAAAAGAATATTTTTAAGTATTGTTATTTTTCCTTGATGCATTATTGATAATCTGCTCTCCTTGTTCTCGAGTTGATAACTAAAATCTGAAGATACATGATTATATGGAGGTTACCCATATTTTAGCGAGTGGCTTTGGTTGGGAAACTTTCACAAGATTTATTGTAATGAAATGGTTGTTTCTTAGGTTACTCGGACTATTTCTGGCACTCAAGACATTTTTTCACAGCCACACTTCCTCAGACTGGTAAGTCTGGTATGAATCCTTTTTGTAAAATATTTCCTTTCGCCCACAGCCGTTTCAGACACCTTACACAGTCACGACAGTACTACTCGCAAGTGTATGACGGTTCGAATTAGAATTTATCGGTAGCGTTTACCAATTTGTATCGCTATTTATGCATAATTTTATTAGCATGGAAACATTTTTTTAAAAATGTATGGATTGATTGAACGTGTCTTCAGAGATTTTTTCTTATCAAGATTTCGTTTTTAAATCCAAAGTTGTTATAGCCAGAAATATATTTATAGTGGATGTAGTTTCGACACCAATTTGCTTGAGTAATTATAGTATCAGTCTTGTTCCTGACGTTTAGGGAAAAATCGTGAACTATAAAGTGGGGAGAGTTTGTTACCTAAATTTGCCTAAGTAATTGTACTGTCAGCCCTGTGCTTGATGCTTAGTTAAGAATCGTGAACGATAGAGGAAGGAGAAGCCTCTTACCTAGATATCAGAAAGCTGGGAACTACGCAACAGCTGCTTAGATGTTTTGCGGGTTGTGAATGTGTGCTTTCAAAATTGTTGTAATTCATATTTTGTAATCGCTACACCCCTATCTGTCCTAGAAGGTGATGATGTAACGACATTCTGCTGGCCTTCTTCTGTGAGAGAGAGAGAGAGAGAGAGAGAGAGAGAGAGAGAGAGAGAAGAATTAAAGAATAAGTTGTGTTTCAGTGGATGATGGTTGTTTTGATTATTTTGCTTGAACTCTTCAATTGTAATATAAAACTAACGTTCACCAAGACCATGCACCTGTAGAGAGAGAGAGAGAGAGAGAGAGAGAGAGAGAGAGAGAGAGAGAGAGGACTACTGTTGAATTCGTGTTCCCGTGAATGATGGTCGTTTTGAAACAGTGGAGTCTCGTGTTTTTGTCTCTTGGGGCGTCTGCTGGATTCTTCCGTTGACGTGACTTACGTCGTCTGGTGTTCGAGTGTTATTCCTCAGGCAGGGTCTGGAGTTTGTCGATAGGATTTCAGAATCGGGGAGGAGTGACAGGGGCAAAATTCTCAAAGAATCAGGGGAGGTGAGAGAGAGAGAGAGAGTCCAGAAATCGGGGAGAGGTGACAAAATGGGCTCTCAAGAGAGAGAGAGAGAGAGAGAGGGGGCAGCGCCCTGTTTGCTGAAATGAGACTAAGAGAGGGAAGAGCAGAAACCTGTTTATTTTCATATGAGTTAAAGGAGAGAAATAGTGAAAGATTGAGAGATATACCTGGTTGCTGGTTGCTTTTATGAGAGAGAGAGAGGATGGGAGAAACCTGTCTAGAGTCAAATGAGAGAGAGTGAAAGATAAAGATATAGATATATACCTGATGAGAGAGAGAGAGAGAGAGAGAGAGAGAGAGAGAGAGAGAGAACCAGTGAGTTAATTCCCTTATAAATCAAAAGGAGAAAAAGACAGATATAGAGATATAAACCTTTTGCCTGAATTTACAAATATAAAGAAGAATTAAATAAATCATGGAGAAAAAGGTTTTTAATGAATTTACAAATATAAACAAAATGAAACAAATGAATGAGGTTTTTAGTGATAATATATATATATATATATATATATATATATATATATATACATATACATACATGTATATATAGCATAGTAATCATTCTTCTGGATTACATTAGTCTAGTCTTGGTCATTCTATAACTGACACTCGAGCAAGGCGGGCTTTGCTATCATAACTACGATGCCAAATTATGCATTTGTGATTTACGTTTTGAACTTGAGGGAGGTAAAGAAAAAATAATGACTAAAAAATGAATTTGTACACATTCAGTAGTAGGTTTTTAGTTCAAGAATTCTCTGGTTATGAAAAATTTAAATATTACAGTTATTCATTCATTCCAATATCAGTGAATGACAAGTGAAAAAATAACGCACTTTCAATGCCTCATTAATAAGTTATTGTCCCTCAGGGCGTCGGTATGCCTGGTAAATAGTTCGGGACTCATGTGTGGGATTTTTCTGACCATTAAGCTGCTTCTTCTAGCATGGCGTAGCCACAAAGTGAAATACACAGAATGAGTACTGGCACAGTCATGCTTTAAATGCTGAATCGTGTATAAAACGACCTGCGCAAATCACTTCCACAAAATTAGCTGTTTCATACGCTTACGAAAGAGGCATCCTTTAAGGGTAAACAAACCTTCAAGTGCCAGACATACGAGATAAAAGTGTTGATTATGTATTTGTGCAATCTTACATTCACTGAAAGCCTATCTCCACTTTGAGCCACTTCCACTGTGACATTCCTTTCGAAAAGTAAATGTCCCTTAAAAAGACTTCGAACTGGCGAACCCGGCATTTCGTGAAATCGTTTTAATGAAATGCCGTAAGAGTCCCACCAGCGCCGGGCGGAAGGCTATCGCGAAATCCAGGGGGGAAATCTGATTTTGCCCCAACAACCCGAAATAGAATCTGATAAGTGAGGAAAAACCTTTGCATAGCGATTGATTCCATTCCATTGGTTAGAGGAGGGAGGGAGGGAGGCAGGGAGGAGATACTCCTGAATTTATGCATGGTTTGCGTAATGAAAAGAAGCAGCCTCGTCTCTCGGGTGCTTTTAACCTCTCTCTCTCTCTCTCTCTCTCTCTCTCTCTCTCTCTCTCTCTCTCTAGGTATGGAAAAAATTTTACGTATCTCATTTTACGAAATGTATCACAGTCTTGGCAACAGGTGCCGGTTGAATAATATAAAGGTGGAATCGTCTTATAGATTTGACAGAATAAACTGTGGGATTCTTTCCCTGCTTTTGTGGTGTCGAGAGCCTTTACTATTCTTGATATTGTTTTGTAATATTAACTTTATAGTATAAAGTTCATGGAAACCACTCAGGTATGCAGATTCACAGGGATATAAAAAAGACTGTGTAAGTTTTATGAGTATACATATTCCTGTACATATGACAGTACGTAGATTAGAGAAATATAATTTATATCTTTTTATTTTTCATATAAATGAGCGTGTATATATATTATATATATGTATACACACACATATATATATAATATATATATATATATATATATATATATATATATATATATATGTATACATACATGCATATACATACATACACACACAGAAGTCTCTGACCCCCAGACCTTTTACACAGAAAAGCCAGGAGCAATGTGAATGCCATTGGGAACGATGTACAAGGCAGGATGATCCTTCCCAAATCTGAAAATCCTGTAAATCGCTGTAACTTCGTCAACGCGGAATCCTATGTAGTAGAGCATTCATCGAGGACAGAAAAAGGGACAGAAAATAGAGAGAGAAGAAGAGGAGAGAATCTTTCACTCTCTAGATTGCTGGAAAAACGGAAGCTGTTCGGATGCAGTGGACACAAAGCGTAATGAAAGTGAACGAAAGTCTACCGGGTGACCATATTAATTTGTGTGTTTATGAAGAGAGAGAGAGAGAGAGAGAGAGAGAGAGAGAGATAACGTTCAGCGGGATATGAACTATTCGAGTTATATTTATGAAGATAAATATATTCATAATTTATTTATCGCCGTTTTGTAATCGTTTTGTAAAGAGCCTGTAAGCAAGTTATAAATATATATATATATATATATATATATATATATATATATAACATAATATATATATATATTTATATAAATATATATATAATATATATATGTATCAACTATATATATATAAATATATATAATATATATTATATATAATATATATATATATATATATATATATATATATATATATATATGTATATATATATATATACACATACATACATATATATACCATATACAATATACTAGCTGACCAACCCGCCGCTGCCCGGGAAATTCTGAATGACAACCTATAAACTCTCTCTCTCTCTCTCTCTCTCTCTCTCTCTCTCTCTCTCTCTCTCTCTCTCTCTCTCTCTCTCTCTCTCCTGTTAAGATAATTGCTTCAGTTACATTGCTCAGTATTTTTGACATTATATATTTCACCTTTTCTCTTCCACCCATCCCTATCAGGGCTGAACTTGTACTGAAAGGGCATCTGGGAGTGTCACTGTTCATCTCAGTGACCTCGAAAACTATGGATTAAACACTAATATCTGTCATTTTTACATTTTATTTTTCACCCCCTTCTCACCATCCCCTTCCTAATGGGGCTGAAATTGGACTTGAAGGGCATCGGGAGTGTCGATAATCATCTCAGCGACCTCAAAAACTGTAGATTAGACATTAATATCTGCCGTTTTTGGTTATTTTTACATGTCACCCCCTTCCCACCCCCACCCCCTTTAGTGCTATTGGTGTCCTACCCCCACAATAATCTTTTCCAGATAGTAAGTCATATGTTTACCAAGTTTGGTTGAAATTGCTCAGAGTGTTTCAGACTTACGCTGGAACATGCACACACACACATACATACATACATACATATATATATACATACATTTATATATTTATATATATATGTAGATATATATATATAGATTAGGTTAAGAAGAAAGCTTTCATTCCTTCTGCTCAACTAATTCCTCTAGTTTAATTCAGTTTCATTTGTTTGTGATTGATTAAAATTCGTTCTGAAAATACGTTCAATTTCTCCATTAAATGGCTGTTATCAGCTTTTTTCAACGTTTCTCTTTACGGATATTCATAATCACTAAAGATCCATGTTAACATCTTTGTAATATAAAAAATTTCTTTAATCACCTTGTAACTACATTTCACATATATTCACAATTGCTCTGATACCCCCAGGCGAGTCCATTTGGATTATAATTACTGCGGTTAATGAGGCTGGTCATTCTCATCTATCTTATTGCAGCTTGCTAATATTGCACGACGCGTCCTTGCAACGGTCGAATTAATGAGCCCACTGAATTGTAGTCTGTCGAGATTTAACTCCCCCCCCAAATCTGATGCGCGAAGATCAGTGGCCATGATTTTGCAGTTGTCGAAATTTTGTACCCGTTGGAGGGATATCGCCGTCAATGCACCAATGCATGCGATGCACTGTAGGCATTACTAAAGGGTGTTTGCAGCGTCCCTTTGGCCCCTAGCTGCACCTAATTTTTAGCCTTTTACTTTTGCTCCATTCCCTCTTCCTTTCTTCCATCTTGCTGTCCAACCTCTCTAACTGTTATTCTTATTACGACTGTGGGGGTTTCTCCAAGTTCTCAATCTTTTTGCTTCTCTCTTTGTTTTCTAGATCTTCTGTTGCTGTCATCCCTTTTCACTTTCATGAGCGCTGAAATTCTTTCTCTTATAATGTGGTTCTTGCTGTAGGTCCAACCACTCCATAAAATAAGTCTCCTTCTCTTTAATCAGCTCAGTGGTCACCAATGAAGCCTAAGGTATACTTAACTTGTGCGCTGAACGGCCGAAAGTGCCACCCAGTGTTTTGATTGAGAGCCTAAATTTCATAAATCATTCTTGCCGAAGGTTTATATCTTAGATAGGTCAGTGGACCGAGCAGCTGAAAATACGCGTATCTTGCCCAGGCTCGAAGAAGCGAAGGAATAGAAGACAGAAGGAAGAAAGACGTGTTATAGATTAGCAACTGGGACTTTATTCTTAATGTTGCTAATGCAGAGACCATTTGAGGGAGGAACCAGGTGTCAGTGTCTAGACCAGACCCAAATAAATCAAGATAGAAGAAGAAGAAGAAGAAGAGAAGAAGAAGAAGAAGAAGAAGAAGAAGAAGAAGAAGAAGAAGAAGAACCGGGTTTAATGCCGAATATTGGAAGGTGTCAAGTGTTTGGAAACCCGGAAGTAGGAAGAGAAACCTAAAGTTAGTTCATTCTCCCAGTGAATCGAATGCAGTCGAATCCGGCTGCCTTATTAATAGTAGATCTTTTGTCTATTTTTCACCAAGAAAAAAACACTAATATTTCGCAATTAACGTATTGGTTAAGAGCTGGCTAATGAGGTCTGACTTTGTTAATTATCCGAAACACCTGTGGTCCATTTTTATTATTTTTTATTTATGGAATTTCGTTAAATACGCTACAGTTTTATCTCATGAATTTTACTGGGATGTCCATATATTAGTAAGTGCACTCGGGTAGAGGCATTCAAACCGTAAGATCCGGCTTTCAGAATTTGACGCCAATTAGCTCTCAGTCACTCAGCAGTCGGCACCCAGAAGCTGTCAGAATCATCACTATCATCATCAACATCATCATTGCAACGTTTCGTCTTGCATAAGGTAAAATTCATGTTGATACCTTACTCCCCAACTCTCAGGTGCAACATAAATCATTATTGCTCCGTTGGATAAGTGAAACTTGCAATGCCTGAGTGAATGAGATTGAGTATAAACTTGTTTTCCGTGGTCTGGGTGTATTTCTTCTCTTGAACATGAACATTTTCAGATTTTTATTAATACAAGAGAACATCTATGAAAATGTTCATCGCCTTTAAATAGAAAAGAATTTTAAAGCAATTTTTTTTTTCATTATCATCTCTCTTTGTCATTTGCCGTTTGGTTAGTAAGGTGTTTTCAGTGCATCTGTTGGCTGGGAGTATGTGATAGATGAGTTACCATAAACTGGCGTTACAATAACAGTTGTCAAAGTTGTATGTATTAATTTTTTCTTAAAGGAATATGTTGTTATTAAAGTCGAAATCTGAAAATGATATGTCATTGCAATCTTCAACATTCTGTAACAAAAAAAAAAATATATATATATATATATATATATATATATATATATATATATATATATATATATATATATATATATATATATATATATATATATATCTTATATATTCTTTCAAGATCAGCGAAGTTAATCGACGTTGGGATCAATCATCTCTTGGATGGTGACCGCAGGAATCACATTGACTGTTACCGTATTGACTCTCCGTGAGGCCAGCAACTTCATCCTGAAACCAATACTTCGCTGAAAGCTTGGATACGTACCACTTTTTGGAACATCCTTCTTGTATATATATGTATATATATATATATATATATATATATATATATATATATAAATTTTTATCATATATATGTATATGTAATCGTGATTTATAACAAATCATGAAATACAAATGCAATATCAAATTCACGCTACCTCTGAGTATCCCGATGAGAATTATCACCGAAAATTTATAAGTGATAAATGGATTGGTACTGCCAGGTCGCGATCACGACACAGAACTTATCCAGCAACTCCAGTCAACGTTCTACCACTTATAATTCCCCTTCCGTGATAATTCCCCCCATCAGATCTCAACTAACTTGTGAATTAATGATTAACTTTGACATTTCAACTTTTTACTCGTTATAATAATATATATATATAAAATATATATATGTATATATAAATATACACACATACGTACATACATACACACACACAAACACACACACACACACACACACACTCTCCACTCACGAGTCATGAACCTTTAAAGCAAAGCAATGCGCGCTCGGATTTAACGGCAAAACAACACGGCCTCCCTCCTATTGTTATATACGCGCGTGTGAGCGGGAAATAATCATTATTAACTTTCTTTGTTGAATCCCAAAAGACCTCTTTTGTTTTCACAATTAGCACAGTCTGCGCGCGAGACTTTTGCGAAATGAGCTTTGCATAATTTACTTTGTGGGGATTTTTCACGCCGGCTGAACGAGACTTTGAAATTAGCTTCGTCTCACTTTTTCTTTTTTTTGTATTTTTTGTTTTTATAATAAATGGACGTATCCCGGACTCTCTTTGCTTGTTTGGGGGTTTGTGAGGTTGTTTGTGTGATTGTTTGAGGTTTGTTAGATACGTAAAGTGGGAGGGGAGAGAGAGAGAGAGAGAGAGTGGAGTGTTTTTTTGGACAATAGTTAAGTGAGAATTACTGTCCTGACCTCCAGGGGATTTCGACGGCTATATTTGTGAAGTTAAATGTTCCGTGGCTAATTCCCGTTAACTTATTTTTCATTTTTTTACAAAATGGAGAAGAGAGTGGCACTGTTCGTCAATTAAGTCTTAAACAGGTGAATTACATACAAACACACACACAAACACATATATATATACATATATATATATATATATATATATATATATATTTATTTTTACGTAGGCTATATATATTATATATATATATATATGGATATATACATATATATGGAATCAAAATCACCAGGTCAAATGATTAGTTCTTCACTGGCTTAAATACGGAAGGAAAGGATTTTGTATATTTCTTTAAAATAAGTGTAAGTTGAGGTGCTGAGTCCCGCGCATTTCTTAAGAATTTCGTTGAGCAACTGTAGGGTCGGGGTGTATTAGGGGTATATATGTTGAGGTGAGACAGGTAATACTGGATCATAGATATATATATATATATATATATATATATATATATATATATATATATATATATATATGGTGTGTGTGTGTGTGTGTGTGTGTGTGTGTGTGTATGTATGTATGTATGTATGTATGTATGTATGTATGTATTTATTGATGTGTGTGTATGTATGTATGGTATAACTGAATCACGAAAATATGGAACGTGATGAATATATAAATAAAGATAAAATCCCAACGATAGAAACGGAAACATGTGAGTGCCGTGTGTGTGCTGTGTCGAAGGCCTTATATACAGCACATATATGTATAGCATATATTATATATGTATGTATATGCAGAGTATTTATGTAAATATTTTATATGTATGTATGTATATATATATTACATATATATTACTCCA
>NC_089742.1:36073012-36095512 GCF_040412425.1 Macrobrachium rosenbergii | reverse complement strand
AAAATAAAGCAATGAAAAACGCTTAGGGAAAGATGTGGCACAAGAAAGAAAGACAGAATAAAGAAAGAAAACGAAAGGAAGGAAGGATAACAATAATAATAATAATAAAAAAAGGTTTCGAGGATTTGTCTCCAAGCGTTGCTGTAGACCAGACAGACGCTTTAAGGCTGTTAGGTCTAAATCTCGTGGGAGACGGGAGAGGCTGGCGTCTCCTTCTGCTCATAGAGTCGAGCAAAACAAGAAGGAAGCGAACGCCCCTCAAAAAAGAGCGACGATGGAGTCGAGCGTCGTTTCAGAATCTGGTGACTTGTTCTTGTTGCGTGCACCTTCTGAAAATGCTTACACATACACACACAAACACACACACACACACACAGAAATATATTAGTAATAGTATTAATAGAAGGCTCAGAGAGAAAGAGAGAGAGAGAAATATTAGTAACAGTATCAGTAGTAGGCTTAGAGAGAGAGGGAGAGAGAGAGAATATCAGTAATAGTAGGAAGTAGTAGTGTAGAGAGAGGGAGAGAGAGATATTAGTAATAGTATCAATAGTAGTTTGAGAGAGAGAGAGAGAGAGAGAGAGAGAGAATAATAGTTTATGGAATAAGGGATAGCCAATCGGGATTTTCAAGAGAAAATTCTGTATAATCGACAAATAGGGTAATTTCTTTACATATGAAGAGGATATTTATCCTTATGAAAGCTCGTAAGCATCTCGTGTAATATTCATTAAAAGTGAAATGTCGCAAAATCTAGTCATTAACATTAAGAATCAGTGCTCTGTGTGTGACGATAACCAGATAAGATGCCCTCTAAAGATAAATGATAATGTTTTTTTCTTAAGTCGGGAGTTATTAGATTCTAAGACATGCCCTAAGACTTTTGTCGAATGCTTTAGTTTATGAAACATATCTGCCACACTCGGAAGAGGTACGTCCATTATCTCGCTACTTTGTATATTTTTTTTTCTTTACCAACCTAAGCTCGTTTTAGACTGCTTTGTTGATCACAGCTTATATAAAACAATTGTGCTCTTCGAATGACTGATGGCTGAAACAGAATTAGCCATCAGACCCTCTGAATTATTTAACATAATTATCTTGTTATTGACACGAGCAACATCCGCCATGTAGTTTACGTCAATAAGGAAACGCTGAACGGCAGCCTTTATTACATGAGGCTGTTCCATAGCCTGAGCTTACATGGTTTAGGCAGTTCACAATTATTATGTTAGGTTTATGGGCATTAAAACGGCTCTTGTGTTTACAGTAAATACATGAAACCTTATTCAGAACTTCTGCAGAAGTACACGACATTTACAGCGCTCCTGTTTAAATGATTATCCTAAATAAACGAGTTTTGCCAATAGAACTGTCATTTTCCATTTGGCTCCTCACACTGCGTGAAAATTTCTATAGAAATGTTCAAATTTTGAAGGGAAAATTTTGCATTCATTTGATCTTTAGATCAAAAGAAACCCCTTTTCTGATTAGATGAATAGCTGTTATTCAGCTGTCATCAAATTAATGAAATCTGTCGTTCTGATGATTTTTTTTGTCCACCTACACAGCGTACACTCTTTGCAGACCTCTACACCTTTAGAAATATCTACACTCGAAGCAGTGATTGAATATTAATGATGAAAAGGCAGCCTTTTAGATTAGGAATCCTTTTAATGTATTGTTCTCTTTTCATGGTGCATTCAGTTAAGACTGTGTGTGTTTGTGTGTGTGTGTGTGTGTGTGTGTGTGTTGTGTGTGTGTGTGTATGTGAGAAAGAGAGATAGAGAGAGATTTAGTTCATGATAACTTTGTGGAACTGAAGTTTCAGAGAGAGAGAGAGAGAGAGAGAAGTAAGTATACCTTAGTTTTACCCGACCACTGAGCTGATTAACAGCTCTCCTAGGGCTGGCCCGAAGGATCAGGCTTATTTTGCGTGGCTAAACCAATTGGTTACTTAGCAACGGGACCTACAGCTTATTGTGGAATCCGAACCACATTATAGCGAGAAAGGAATTTCTATCACCAGAAATAAATTCCTCTAATTCTTCATTAGCCGGCCGGAGACTCGAACTCGGGCCTAGCGAGTGCTAGCCCACAACTCTACCGACTTGCCCAACGAGGAACTAGAGAGAGGGAGAGAGAGAGAGAGTGCGGGGAGGAGGAGAGAATTTAGTTCTTGATAACTTTGTGGAACTGAAGTTTCAGAGAGGAGAGAGAGAGAGAGAGAGAGAGAGAGAATCAGTTCATGATATTTTGTGGAACTGAATCTTCAGAGAGAGAGAGAGAGCAATATATAATATATATAACATATATATATATATATATATATATATATATATACATACATATATATATATATATATATATATATATATATATATATATATATATATATATATATATATATATATATATATATATTATGTTTGTTTCTCTGCCTCACCGTAGCTCCAAAGGCGATTGCTATTCTGCCATATAGCTCTTGAAATCTGGTATTAAAACTTTATATCAGGAACTCTCCCAACAACCCCTTATTTTTAACTCTCCTTTGTTCAAGTGTTTTGATTAATTCTCTTCGCTGGCTTCACATCAACAGCTTCGGACTTTTTTATCCGTACTGCGTTTGCTTTTTTAGTAATTTTTGACTGGAGAGAGAGAGAGAGAGAGAGAGAGAGAGAGAGAGAGATTCAGTACGAAGTGAAATTAGTGGTGTTCGTCATTTCATACATCAGACAAATAGAGCATGATTTGCTGCTAAAAAGGACGGCCCAGGTTACTGGGAGTGATATATAAACATATGTTAAAAGATGACAAAATTCAAAGTGATTTTTTACGAAAAGCAAAGCACATTTTCGCTCGATGATTTGATCAAGTGGAGATACTCTTGTTTAGAATTTTAAAGGGATACTTCGAACGTAAATTGATTTAAAAAAAAAAAGTAAGAATGTTATTGAAATGTTCTTCGAAATTTAAATGTTATTTAAATGCTCTCCGAGATTTAAATGTTATTTACTTGTTCTTTGAAATTTAAATGTTATTTAAATGCTCTCTGAGATTTAAATGTTATTGAGTTGTTTTTTGAAATTGAAATGTTATTTAAATGCTCTTTGAGATTCAAATGTTATTTATTTGTTCTTTGAAATCTAAATGTTGTTTAAATGCTCTTTGAGATTTAAATGCTATTTACTTGTTTTTTGAAATTTAAATGTTATTTACTTGTTCTTTGAAATTTAAATGTTATTTAAATGCTCTTTGAGATTTAAATGTTATTTACGTGTTTTTTGAAATTTAAATGATATTTTAATGTTCTTTTAAATTTTAACGTTATTTAAAAGTCCTTTGAAATTTAAATGACATTGAAATGTTCTCATAAATTAGAATGCGATTTTACTGTTCTTTGAAAATTAAATGTTATTTAAATGTTCTTTGGTTATTTAGATGTTCTTTTGAACGACAATCATGCAGTGACGTCTTCTACAGACACTTACCTTTTACTCTATTTCGACCGTGATATTAGCTCATTTTTTAAGTTTTCTGTAAAAGAAAACTATTGTGCAGGATTTGCCTGTCCGTCCTCACTTTTTTCTGTCCGCCCTCAGATCTTAAAAACTACTGAGGTTAGAGGGCTGCAAATTGGTATGTTGATCACCCACCCTCCAATCATCAAACAAAAAATTGCAGCTCTCTAGCCTCAGTAGTTTTTATTTTATCTAAGGTTAAATTTAGCCATAATCGTGCATCTGGCAACGACATAGGATAGGCCACCACCGGTCCGTGATTAAAGTTTCATGGGCCGCGGCTCATACAGCATTATACCGAGACCAGCGAAAGATAGATTTATTTTTGGTGGCCTTGATTATACGATGTACAGAAAACTCGATTGCGCCGAAGTTTTTACTTGTTTTGTATAGAATCTCTGTGTTTACAACTTAGGAATTAGTGTCAAATGCTACATACTAATCTCGACCTGGACGAGAAAAAGACGTAAACTCTGACGTCACAGTGCCACAGCGGTGCCAGAATTTATAGTGCCAAGGAGAGTTACTAAGTCCTATCATGTCAAAACCAGAGCGAAATTGGATATGCTTCAAAATGGGTTGCTTGAATTAAAGCGTTTTGTTTTAGTTAGTAATTTTCGCTGTCAGAACAAGCCCTGGTCACGTTTTAAGTGAAAATGTTGTCTTTTATTCAACAGAGAGAGAGAGAGAGAGAGAGAGCCATCATGCTAGTAATATTCGTTTTCGTTACAAGGCATGGTCGTGTTTTAAGTGAAAATGTTGTCTATTATTTAACCGAAAGAGAGAGAGAGAGAGAGCCATCGCGCTGGTAATTTTCGTTGTCATATCAAGACGCGGGTTTGTTTTAAATGAACAGATCGTCTTTTATTCAACAGAGAGAGAGAGCCAGAGAGAGACCAGAGAGAGAGAGAGAGAGAGAGAGAGAGAGAGAGCGCGCCACGTCCCATCCCCATACCGGCGCAGCAGCATGATCACATTACCTGTCCGACGTCACATTAAGCTTGTTTGAGCGTGGCAGGGATGCTCCCTGGCGTGGTGGATCGGGGGCGGGGAGGGTGGGAGGTAGCCCCCGCTCCAGCATCAGGGGATGACGAAGTGAGAAATAATGGTAGTTATTGTTGTATGATATCGTTTATTGTATATTCACGGGTAAGTCAGGGACCAAGCGTTGTTGATTCCAGAGGAGATCTCTGAATTCATCTCATGCATTTGTGTAATGGACGCGGGAGTTACTTTGCCCTCCACTGAGGTTAATTGAGAGATAGGTTTCGGTCATATATTACCATATATTGCACACATTTAATTGCGTTGGGTAATTATATGTACAATTATGGTTCTTGTTAGGTAATTATAACCTTGTTGTTACTCGCGTGGGGTAATTAATTAATTTCGTGTTTTCACTATTTAGTTATTGGCACATTTCTTATTTATAGCTGTGTTTGCAAGATACCCTTTAGTTTTAAGGCATTTTATTGATGGTTATTTTTGAGAAGTGAAAATATGCACGCCTCCTCATTCAGAGAACAGAGAGGAATGCAGGGGAATTCCATACACGGTGTGTGAGAATTAGATAAACGATGGAAAAAAGAAAACGTTTTCAGAGTGTGGGCGGCGTCAGGTCAAGAATTAGAAAATGGCAAAGTCTGGATGCAATAAAAACTGTGTAAAAAAATAAATGACAATTGAGTAACATTATTTTCAGCGCTGAATGACCATATAGGTCCCAGAGCTTGGAATTTGGCTTTAATTTTTATATTCCAGTTCCAATACAACCCAAGCATTGTAATGTGGTCCCCTGGGCTAAACAGAAAGTTAACAATTTCTGAAGGTGGGAAAGTTTCTTCTGTGAAGAAACCTGAACGAATCCTTCTGTGAGGGCGTCCTAAGGGCTCAGGAGAGAGAGAGAGAGAGAGAGAGAGAGAGAGAGAGAGAGAGAGAGAGAGAGAGAGAGAGAGAGAATGTTAAAGTGGGAGGATGTTTGAGCAGAGCTTATCCTTCAGCAAAAGATAACACTGCTCCTTAGATTGAGTTTGGGGTCCTTGAAAGGCAAAATTCTTACCCCCTTCTCTCTCTCTCTCTCTCTCTCTCTCTCTCTCTCTCTCTCTTCTTTAACGATAACTACATTTGGTATAATGGATGTTGACATTGCATTTTTTGTTACGTGTTTCTGAATTCTGATTTTTGTTAATTTTTATGTCTAATTATTGTTTACTTAAAGTAGTCATATCAACTGCAATATGTTTTGATCTATTATGTGCTTCCCCGAAACCAGTAATACTTTTATTTATTATGCTCTTAATAATTTTACATCATGTGCGTACGTTTTGAAACATTTTCTTATCGCTCATAGAATTGAATAGTATTATTAGCCGTGCAGAAATTAGGAGCAAAATCTACCCCCTTTTTTGATGATGATGATGATGACATTTTTCATTTACATATTTCTGTATTCAGACTGATTTACTTTACTTCCTAAATTTCAGCACTGTATCGTAGACGGTTATCGTCATTGCTTACCAACGCATGGTCGAAATATGCTCTTCACTTTTAGTTAAATACATAGTGTACTAAGTTACAGGGTTACAAGAATAACAATGACAGTGTGTAATAACACTTAATATTTTCATAATACCTTCTTTCCACTGGAATCATATATAGTCACATCTTGCTATGAAAATTTAAAAAAATTATATTTAGAAATGAGGAAATAAAGTTTTGTTACCAGTGAAATTGAATCATTCATCGGATTATTTAGAATATGAAAATGTTGAGAATCTGCGGTAATTACTGTTACCGGTCTCATATTTACAACTAGCAATATTATTGACGTATAGATTTAATTAAAGCTGAAACACTTACGATAATTTGCATTACAGACTCAAATGAAACCATCTTTGCAAATCAGATAGAGTTCAAACATAATTTCTTCAAATTTCGAAGGGACTTTTAACAGCGCACGAAAATCACCTGGCGCTTGGAGGCCGCCCCTAAGTGTGCCGGGGGGACGTGGTATTTGGAGACAAAACGTTTACCTGTGCTGAAGTTACTTATCTTTATTGGATTTCAAGACGAAGGCTTCTAAGTCCGAGGGAATTTCACTTTATAATTTCACTGGCGTTCGATGGTTGCAAAAAGAACTGGCGCTTATTGGGAGAGTCGTTATCATATAGGATTGGTGGGATGTAAGAGATAAAATGTCCTGTGTGTGTGTGTGTGTGTGTGTGTGTGTGTGTGTGTGTGTGTGTGTGTGTGGAGATGGATCGAGGAGATGGTAAGGCTGCACGAGTTAATAAGGGCTGTAGGATATGATGAGTTTTGGGAAACTCTGTATCATATAGGATTGGTGGGATGTAAGAGATAAAATGTCCTGTGTGTGTGTGTGTGTGTGAAGGATGGATCGTAGGAGATAGAGAAGGTATCCTACGTGTTAATAAGGGCTGTAGGAATGAAGAGTATTGGGAAACTATTATAAAGGAATGGTGGGGTCTAAGAGATAAAATATCCTATATGTGCATAAAGGATGGGTCGTAGGATATTGGAAAGGTATCCTGCGTGTTAATACGGGCAGTAGGAGTGAACAAGGATGCATCATGTGGGTGAAGATGGGTTTTTGGAGTTACTGGAATAGATGCCATGTGCTCGAAGGATTCTTTTTTTGTCGATTGATGAAATTATTTCTGTTCTCGTGGTCTCGCTCGTAATGATCAGATGCGTCAAGGCTAGAGTTCTTTTCGTCTCTCTTCAGAGATTTTAAATTTTATTTTAGAATAAATGCTATATATATATATATACACACACACACACACACACACACACACACACATATATATATATATATATATATATATATATATATATATATATATATATATATTTACATATATATACTAACTCTCACTGGCTGCAGTTCGAATCTTAGCAGTTTAACTAATTTTTTTTCATTTAATTTCTTATTCTAGTTTCATAGTCTGAAAAAATATTACGTTTATATATATAAATATA
Organism: Macrobrachium rosenbergii; assembly: GCF_040412425.1. Classification (NCBI taxonomy): domain Eukaryota; kingdom Metazoa; phylum Arthropoda; class Malacostraca; order Decapoda; family Palaemonidae; genus Macrobrachium; species Macrobrachium rosenbergii. The sequence continues at coordinate 36,087,989 of NC_089742.1, read as the reverse complement.
TATATATATATATATATATATATATATATATATATATATATATATATATATATATTATATAGTGTGTGTATACATACACACATTTAAATTAATTTATGTCAACATTAACGAGGAAAAATATGAATGCAGAATATAAAAGCAGCAGAATTCCCTCCCACCCAAGTTACTGATAACTTTTACAAGAAAATGAAAAAAAAAGTGGAAATAGATGAAAAGGTATAATATGACCTGTCGACCATAAATATCCCGTGATCTTGATCGGCGTTCAATCTCACCGCTTGTCAAGGCACATGATAGGCGTTCTTGGTGTTTATTGGCGGTGGTGGGGAGCAGAGTTTGAGTTTTTGTAACTATTATTGTAATAGTATTTTTTTTTCTATTTTATTTTCGTTCATTTTAATTTTTGTGTTGAGATTCTCTTTTTCACAGACATTTTCCACAAAAATAATTTGAGTTCTTGTATTTTATTCGTGTCTCTGTCATTGCAATAGATTTTTTTATTATTATAGTTTCGGATGTCTTAATTTTGGAGTTAAAATTCTCTTTTTAACAGACATTTTTCCACAAACATAATTTGAATTTCTGTGTTTTATTCTTGTTACTATCATTCCCATAGTATTTTTATTTCCATACATTTTGTTGTTGGAGTCAATATTTTCTTTTTATTAGACATTTTCCTTCATTTATCATGGTATTTTTTAATCCTATAGTTCAGTCGGATTTTGAATTGCATTTCTCGCTTCAATAGTTTTTATAATTTATTCTAGGTACTGTTATTGCAATATTGATTTTTATTTTTATACATTTTTGGTTTTAGATTTAAAATTCTCTTATTAATAGATATTTTTCCACATTTTTCATAGTTTTTTTTATTTCTACAGCACATTCGAATTTTTAATTGTATATTTCGCTTCAGTGGTGTTGTTCCAATTATTGCAGGTGTATTTTTATCTACAGTTCGTTCATTTTCTGAATTGCAGTACTCGTTTTTCTAAATATTTCTAAATATCTTGATTCGGTTCGTGTAATTGCATATTTATCTGGATGGGTTGGTCATTAACTAGTTAAAAATATTATTTATTTTTCCGCTATAAAATATGATATTTTAGTGCTTAGAGAGAGAGAGAGAGAGAGAGAGAGAGAGAGAGAGAGAGAGAGAGAGAGAGAGAGAGAGAGAGAGAGAGAGAGAGAGAGAGAGAAATTTCAAAGATTTTTACCAACATATCTCCCTTTCTAATGCGATATTTTATTCACTATAAGATATGATATTTTAGTTTCTACAGAGAGAGAGAGAGAGAGAGAGAGAGAGAGAGAGAGAGAGAGAGAGAGAGAGAGAGAGATTTCAAAGATTTTTACCAACATATCTCCCTTTCCTATTGCGATATTTTAGTCAGTATAAAATATGAAATTTTAGTGTAAACACACACACACACACACACACACACACACACACACACACACACACACACACACACACACAGAGAGAGAGAGAGAGAGAGAGAGAGAGAGAGAGAGAGAGAGAGAGAGAGAGAGAGAGAGAGAGAGAGACTTTTACTAACACACCATCCTTTCCTATTACGATAGTTACGGAAATATATTTTTGAACGATTCTTCAATATTCCATCGTTATATTTTGTCTTTTTATTACTAATAAATATTTCAAGAAGAACTCCTGTGTTACACGTTTCCTCTAGAACACTTGTATGTATATGATTTTTATCAATGAGCATTATAAGCGTTTGTAATACCACATCCTTCATGATTCACACATAAATAGTGAAGTTAACAATATAAAAAGTTGTTCCTCAAAAAAAAATATAAAGATAAAAAATCTTACAAGAAGTTGTTCCTCAAAAAAATATAATATAAAAGTAAAAAAACTTACAAGAAGGTGTCTTCAAAAAAAAATTAAAAAAACTTACAAGAAGTTGTTCCTCAAAAAAAAAAAAAAAAAAAAAAAAAAAAAAAAAAAATATATATATATATATATATATATATATATATATATATATATATATATATATATATATATATAAATATAAAGGTAAAATACAAGAAGTTGTTCCTCAACAAAAAATATGTAAAGGTAAAAAACTTACAAGAAGTTGTTCCTCAAAAAAAAAATAAAGGTAAAAAAACGTACAAGAAGTTGTTCCTAAACAAATAAAGACAAATAAAAAAAGGTAAAAAAGGCGTATAAGAAGTTGTTCCTAAAAAAATCAAAAAGGTTAAAAAAAAAGTATAAGTTGTTCCCCCAAAAATTAAAAAAGGTTAAAAATGTATAAGATTGCCCCTAAAAAAATAAAAAAAGGTAAAAAAAGAGTATAAGTTGTTCCTCAAAAAAAAAAAAAAAAAATCCTGAAATGAGGCGAGTAAAGTTGAGGAGAGTTAAGATTCATGATAGGTGGTGATGAATAGCCAAAGGTGGCTAAGTGGATTAGAACTTTCTAGATCAGAATCGATTTTGTGTTATGCTTCTTTCTCTTTTATGAACCCTGCCGCTCTCCTTTGTGTAGTCTTTGTAATTTATGTATTTATGTGCCTTTAGACGATGTTCAGGAATAATTTTGGCGCTGTAGAAATTTCGTCTAACTTGAATACATATTTTATCTTTGATAACGTGTGGCAATATGTCAGCTTTTTCCTTTATTTTATTTTTTTAGGTTTATCAGTACTTTTATCGCTGTACAAGATAATTGTGTCTGCCTTTGTATGTATATATGTATGTGTGTATGTATATGTATATATATATACATATATATATATATATATATATATATATATATATATATATATACATATACGTATACATATACATATATGTAAGTATATATATGCGCGTGTATATCTAGATGTATTACTCTTAACAGGAAAAGTTGCTATAGCATTCCACATGAATTTTTCGTTAGAAATAACAACGTTTTGCAGAGATAAGTGAATGAAACTTAGCGCATCACTTTGAAAATAACGGTATTCGAATCACATATTTTATCACTAGTTAAAATGATGCACTTACACCTATTATAAGGGGGGCCAGATTTCAGAGAGTATTGGTGTAAGTTGCTGTACAATTCAGAAGAGTTCGAGGGAAGAAGTAGAGGCAGACGTAGAGAGGCTTGGTTAGATGGATTTTCATAAGTTGTATTTCAGCAGAGATCTTTCACATTCACAATTGATCCGAGAGCAACTGGATTCGCTGAACAACAGCACCAGTGTGCTGTAAATGTGCCTCGCTGTCGAACGTCTCAGTTCCAGAGGTCCTTTCTTCCTCACACCGTTGGGCTGTGGAACGGTCTCCCTGAGGATCTCGTGAGATTGAACTTCAAAAGTTCAAGCGAAGATGCAGTGCATTACTACCCTAATGCTTTATCCTTGCATTTTAATAAATTTTTTGTCTATTTATTAATTTTCTTGTTTTTTTCTTTTTAATAAGTGGGTTCTCTCCTTTTTGTATTTCCCTTTACCTCCTCTTACTTCTTCCTGATGAACACCAATATTCTTTGGAAGCTTGAGTTCCAAGTCAGTGGCCCCTGTGGGATTGTTCCATATGAATAGGTTTCATCTTCTGAATAATAATAATAATAATAATAATAATAATAATAATAATAATAATAATAATAATAATAATAATTGGAGATCTGTAGGGAAAATGGGCCTCAACCAGGAAACGCTCGAGTGCGGTCGAGATGAAGCGCATAGTGTTTGTAAAGGGTTTCGACACATTGCTGATGAGCCTTTAGTGCATTAAGTGATCGATGTTGTGGGGGTTTTACTTAACAGGGGGATTCACCCACGATTCAGCAGTTGAGTGTGGCGGTGACCGTCATGCTGTTTTGTCAGGGAGTTTTTTATACATATATATATATATACACACATATATACACACACATATATATATATATATATATATATATATATATATATATATATATATATATATATATATGTGTATGTGTATGTGTGTATATATATATATATATATGTATATATATACATACATACATATATATATATATGTAATATACACACATATATAATACATACATATATATATATTATATACATATATATATATATATTCTTATATATATACACACACACATATATATACATATATACATGTGTGTGCGTGTATGTATATGTGTGTGTACGTGTACAGAAAGAGACAAAGATATCACATACATACCGAGCGCAGTCATCCGATTGACGAAAGAACGACTCGATGGTAAATGTCAGGAGACGGGAGCAATCTATTTTTCGCCGAGAATTCGGAGGAGAAAGAATCCCAATGAAGAATTGAAATCCACAAGGTTAACCTCATTGGCCAGATCCTCTATACCACCGCCCCCGCCCGACCTTGACTTATACTTTTTTTTTTATTAGAAGAAAGGATTGCACTTCAACTGCATCATCAGCTGCAGACAGTGCTACAAGGCGGGTGGTTGACCTATAGGTTTGCTATTAATAGCCAAGGACTGTGATACCTTTTTTGAAGGTAGGTATTTTTCTTCTGATTTTCGCTTCTCGGGTGTGAGAGCGTTTTTCGTGATTCGTTGTCGTAAATGAAATAACAGTTATTATTGTAGTTTATATTATTAATAACAAAATTCTAAAAAGAGGTTATTATTGTTGTTGGCATCATTAATAGCAAAAATATATAAAAAAAGGCGTAGGCATTACTCTCCTCTATTGATGCTTTTCTTCCATTATTTTAAAGAGCATTGAACAAAAAAATTATTTTACGATTTTATAGTGGGCTAGATTCGTTATCAGATTGCTCTTTATGATTTTCACGGTTGGTATTTTTACTCCCAACTTTTCAGAGCAATAAACACTGCAAATACTATTCCTTAATTTTATAAACGGAATAATTAAAAAATATATATTCCTGACTAATAACTATACATGGCAAATACTGGAAATGTTATTCACAGATTTTTTTAGGTAACATAGCGTATTGCTTTCCTATATTTTCTCATTTTGTAAAGCAATAAGAACAACAAATTTTATTCCAAAATTTTATAATTGTCTAATTTCAGAAAATTCTGCTCCATGATTCTTCAACATAATAAATACTGAAAATATATACAAATTCCATTAAATAACATAGAGTATGGTATCGTTTTCCTATATTATTAATACAATAGATAGACTGCACACAAAAATCTGTACCAATTTTCTGTACCTGCTGTACTGGAAAATGGGCGATGAAACCACGGGAAAATTTCGCATTATCTTCGAACCTTATTAGCGAATCGTTGTTCAAAGTGTTCGTGTGGACATGCAACATATTCTATTTTATTATATATATATATATATAGATATATATATATTAGTTGACCAACCTGGCACTGCCCGGGAAATCTGTTAATGACAACCGAAATCTCTCTCTCTCTCTCTCTCTCTCTCTCTCTAAGATAGTCTGCTCTCTCTTCTCTCTCCCCGATTGTTGCCCAGCATTTTTGACATTTTATATTTCACGCCCCCCCTTCCTATCGGGGCTGAACTTGGACTTGAAGGGCATCGGGAATGTCTCTATTCATCCCAGCGATCTCGAAAACTTGATTAGACTCTAATATCTGTCATTTTGACATTTTATTTTCCACCCCTTCTCACCCCCACCCCTCCTATCGGGGCTAAACTTGGACTCATATGGCATTGGGAGTTTCACTACTCATCTCAGCGACCTCGAAAACTATGGATTAGACACTAATATCTGTTGTTTTCGATTATTTTTACATGTCACCCCCTTCCCACCCCATCTCACCCCCTCCCTATTGGGACTGAACATGGACTTAAGGGCATCGGGAGTGTCACTATTCTTCCCAGAGACCTCCTGAAAACTATGGATTGACATTAATATCTGTATACAAAGTTTGGTTGAAATTGCTCAATGCATGTATGTGGAACATACACACATACTTTCCATTTTTATATATATAGAAGACATGTATATATATGTATATGTATATATATATATATATATATATATATATATATATATATATATATATATATATATATATATATATATATATATATATATATATATATATATATATATATATATATATATATATATATATATATATATTATATATGTTCTTTTATGTGTGCCAAGACTTATACAAACACAAAAATTAAATGTATATATACATACATATATTCAAATATCCATACACAAATGGACACGCATGCACGCACACACATGATATACACACAATATATATATATATATATATATATATATATATATATATATATATATATATATATATATATATATATATATATGAATATATATTATATATATATTGTTTATGTATATATACATATATATATTATATATGTCTATATTTATGTGTATTTGTGTATAAATATGTGTGTACATGTATGTATACATATAATTTGTGTCTGTATAACACTTTAAAAATGCAGTGACAATTACTGACATACGATAATGTAAGTTAAGGAAGATATCTAAATGAAATCTATATTCACCACAAAGCTCGCATTCCCACTACAGTGATGGAAAACCTGTAATATTTCCCCAAATCTGCAACATCTACAGGAAATGAAATCTTGCAACTGCAACTGAGGACCCCATTCTGTTTTCACCAATTGCTATCTATCACCCTGTTGATCAGTTCTCATTTAAGGCTCCATATGTGACCCACATACGAGTGGCAACATTACCTCCTCCTCCTTCCTCTTCCAACTTCTTCTTCTTCTTCTTCTTCTTCTTCTTCTTCTTCTTCTTCTTCTTCTTTCTTTCTTCTTCTTCTTCTTTCATTTCATCCTTATTAATGGTTCTTCTGATTTTACCAGTACTGTTACAATTTCTCTTTTTCCGAGGAATAATTCTTCTTTCCTCATTTTCCTTCTTCACTTCCTTTTCCTTCTTCTTCTTCTTCTTCTTCTTCTTCTTCTTCTTCTTCTTCTTCTTCTTCTTCTTCTTCTTCTTCTTCCTTATGAATGGTTCTTCTGATTTTACCAGAACTGTTACAATTTCTCTTTTGCTAAGGAATAGTTCTTCTTCTCCTCATTTTCCTTCTTCACCTCCTTTTCCTCTTTTCTTTAGGAATCATGCGTCTTCTCTTCTTCTTCTTCTTCTTCTTCTTCTTCTTCTTCTTCTTCTTCTTCTTCTTCTTCTTCTTCTTCTTCTTCTTCTCCAGGTCGCATTGAAACCCGCTAATTCCATTGCGCTCAGTATCTCATTTGCAGTGATGGTCGTATTTCAAACGTTTCCCTGTAGTCCCTTGAGATAAAAAGCTTTGAATGAGCAATGGCTGAATTATGTGAAATTTGTGCAGAAAAGATTTCGTTAAAAGCTAATTTTTTTTTCATATTTAATATTTTCTTATTTTCTTAACAATTATCTTTTTACACACTGCTCACTAAATACAAGTCTATATACATATATATATATATATATATATATATATATATATATATATATATATATATATATATATATATATATATATATCCTAATGAATCTGAATGCCATTATAAAACAATTACACTTTAGAAACAGAAAAGAGAGATGATAACAAAAATGTGGAGGGAAAATAATAAAGATAAATCTCCATGCAAGCCAATGATTGACTCTTTCGAAATAACGTAACGGTTTGATAATCGAATATGCTCGTCATATTGACTACTACCCTCGGGAGATAATGTCAGCTGCCTCTCCAGTTCACGAACCGCACGCAGAGAATTAAGGGTTTGCGGTGACGTCAGAGGCGGTTTAAAATAACGAACGAGGAGAAAGGAGAGGCCGAAATCGATCGCGGGAAGCAATGAGAGATGGCGTCTCAAGGAGAGAGAGAGAGAGAGAGAGAGAGAGAGAGAGAGAGAGAGAGAGAGAGAGAAACGATCTTTCCAAATGAGTCGCCTCCAGATTGGCATCTGCCAAGTATTTCTCGAGTAATCAGTCATACGGGAATGGAATTGAAGGGAGGGGGCGGGGGAGTCTGTACCTGTGCGCAGACGCTCATGCAAACATGCATATATACATACATACATACAGACATACATGTGTGGTTATTAGAATTACATACGGTTCTGGTAAAAATGTGACATTCTGTAAATACATAACGTACGTGTGTGTATGTATGTGTACAGTAAGTATAGAAAGTACTAGTCACTTTTTTACCAGATACGTGTGTATGTATGTATGTATGAATGTTTGTGTACACATACACGTACACACACACACACACACACACACACACACACACATATATATATATATATATATATATATATATATATATATATATATATATATATATATATATGATAAATTTCCTGCAGCGATTATTCGAATCAACAGTTACTCGTAAATTTCTGTTTTAAGTGACTGTGGATCTCATCAAATTTTTAAAAGCAGGGTGTTTAAAAAACGTGATGAAACAGATGAAAAGCAATCCCTTATTCTCTTTTACATTTTGTCTTTTTAATGAACATACCCAGTGTAATGGCATTATCTATAAATGTCAGATTTCATACCACCCATCTCCTCTCGCGCTATCATTTCAAGAGTTGTCATTACTTCGCCAAATGACCTTGGGCCAAGAACCGGGGCTTCTGGCTCTAAATGTCGTCATCCATCAAGCGTTTATCAGTGCAGCCATCGTGGTTTTTATTTATCAGAATCGTTCGAGGTTCCTGTACCCTTTGAGAGAGGTTTATTCTTCCATAAAATTCCTTTTCACATTTACATCTTTTTCCTTAAGAAATGACGAGTTAATTTTCCAGTGCATTGCCGCTCTCAAGATCAGCAGCTTTGAAGCGTGACTTATGACACTCATCATTCTTTAGCTGATTGGTACGAGTGTTTGTATGTGTCTGTTTATCTTGCATATTAAATCATTCTTTGCTTATATTTATTACCACTTCTTTTGATAGAGAAACCCAGACGACATGGCTGCCCAAATCGAGATCTGATACTGTGTACATTGATTGATTAGTTCTTTTTCATGAACTGATGTCGCAAAAACATGTAGGTGTCTAAGCTGGCTTGGTCATTACGAGGAGTGTATGTGTGTGTTTGTGTGCGTGTGTTTGTTGTAAGGGCCTTCTTTTCAAAAATGAATGCACAAACCTTTAGAAGAATGTGTAAGTGGAAATTATTCAAATGGTTTATCATAAAAAAACGACCAAACCAAAGACCACCAGATGGCTTTAAAAAATAATGCATTGGAGAGATTCCAAGAAACGAACAGAACGCTCACCAAATTTTTAAGTTGCCTGCTGAAATCGATTTCTTCTGAAGGACGATTCCTCTTTTGGGAAATGTCAACATTTTGCTTACGTAATAACTGTAGTCATTCTATTCGAGCGGTTATAAGTACTTGTAGATTTACTGTTAAGACTCAACGGAAAGCACGAGAATATGTTGATTATTGTTGTTTATTATGCAACAGTGCTGGCGGCAATGAACTAATCTGGATATTTTTTGTATAACTAATATCAAGTACTACAAAGTGGAACTAGAACCATATAATTAGTAAAGACAGCAATTGGAAAAACCGATTTATGTAATTAATATTGAATAAAGTAAACAAATAATATAATAAAACTATGAATGAATGTAACATCAATCACATTAAGCTCAAACTCAAATATAGAAAACAATGATAGACACTACGGCACAGCCCAAGTTCTGAAACCATAGGTCATAAGGTTACCACCTGGCGTAAGACAGCTACTACTAGGAAGTGAGGTGGCACAGCCACCTCAAATATCAGTTACACAAAACATTGTCGACAGGATCGAAGGTTGACCAACCCCAAATAAACACGAACGTCTATCACTCTTACTGATGAAGCTAGTTACATAAAGTTTGACATTTCGTCCTGGGCGAGTATTGCGCCCCTAGTGTCTGCATTCTTCAGGGGTGGTACTTTCTTGAGTCTCTCCACATCTTGAGTCTCTCCACAGTGAAGACATTAATCGTGTTATGATTTCAGCTTCAGTTCAGTGAAGCTCTTGTTGAAAGCAGTCCAAATTATCGTCGTTTTTTATTGCTTTTCATTTTTCTGTAAAAGAAAACTATTGTGCCGGCTTTGTCTGTCCGTCTGCACTTTTTCTGTCCGCCCTCAGACCTTAAAAACTACTGAGGCTAGAGGGCTGCAAATTGGTATGTTAATCATCCACCCTCCAGTCATCAAACATAACAAATTGCAACCCTCTAGCCTCAGTAGTTTTTATTTTATTTAAGGTTAAATTTAGCCTTAATCGTGCTTCTGGCAATGATCAAGGATAGGCCACAACCGGGCAGTGGTTCAAGTTTCATGGGCCGCGGCTCGTACAGCACTATACCGAGACCACCGAAAGATAGATCTGTTTTCGGTGGCATTGATTATACGCGGTAGCGGCTGTACAGAAAACTCGATTGCGCCGAAGAAACCTCGGCGCATTTTTCACTTGTTTTTTTAAGAAACAGAGACGTCTAAGGCGTGAAGTGCTAACGTACCCTAACAGAAAGATTCGGCTTAATGGTATCAGCGCTACCAAAAACGAGTGAGCGTAAAGTCAGCTGTTATTCAGAGGATAAAACCGTATTCGCATGGAACACGGCCACAGGAGACACTGACTTGAAATTCAAGCTTCCAAAGAATATGCTGTTCATTGGAAAGACATTACAAAAGATAAATGGAAATGCAGAAAGAAGAGTTCAGTTATTTAAAAAAGCGAAAAAGATAAATGAGTAAATAAATAGAAATATAAGTAAGCTCTAAAAAACAAAGTGAATTGTTTTAGGGTAGTCATGCATTGCAACCTCGCTTGAACTTTCGAGGTTCTAATTGCACATGATCCTCAGGGAGGCTTTACACAGTTTCCTTTTATTCTTTTTGTCTCAGTGATGCTTTGAACGATAATCGAGATAAGAGAGAGAGAGTTTAATCACAATTCGACCTTGAATTCCAGTAGAGTATCATTAATAATCTATTTGCAATCATTTTGAACCGGCTGGTATTTCGCGTTTGACGTCACAAGGCCGAGGATGATACTCTATTCATTCCACAACCCCTCTTCCCTCCCATTCCCTCCCTACTCCTCCTCCATTCCCCTCCCAGTTCCATCCCTCCCCTCCTCCTCCATTCCCCCTCACCTACCCTTCCCTGCAATCCTCCTCCTCCTCCATTCCTCCCTACCCTCCTTCCTTCCACCATTCCTCCCAACCTCCCTCTCCTCCCATTCTCCCTATCCCCCCTCCTCTCCATTCCTCTCTACCCTCCCTCCTTCATTCCTCCCCACCCCTCCCCTCCTTCATTCCTCCCCTACCCCTCCCCTTCCTCCATTCCCTCCTTCTCTCTCTCCCCTCCATTCCCTCCTTTCCCTTTCTACTTCCCTCTATTCGTTCCTTACCCCTCCTTCATTCCCTCCCTCCCCCCTTCCTCCACCCATTTATTAATTCCCTACCCATCTCCACCCTTCCCTCCCCTCCTCAATTCCCCTCCCCATCCATCCCCTCTCCTCCTTCCCTCCCTCCTCCTCAGCTCCCCTCCCCCTTTCCTTCCTACATTCCCTCCTTCCCCCTCCCTTCCTACCTTTTAAAAGTTCAACTTAGCACCTACTAACGAGGCAAAAAAAAAATGTATACATCAGATTCGAGAAAATTTCCGCGGCTTTTTTTCTCCTAATTCTTTTTCCATTTCCCATTCACAGGTATATGACTTTTATAGGGTTCCCCGAGCTCTCTTTAAATGGGTTTATTGCCCCACCTGGATCTCTTTAATCTCGCTAAGTTTTAAATGTGTTTAAGAAACAGTTTTTTTTCTTTTTACTTTTTTTTACAAGGCACGTATCCTTCGTAGGAGAAAAAATATATTTTGATTTCACTTTTTTTTTCTTTCGTAGGTTGTACCTCATTTCGATATTTCTTTTTTCATGGATATCCTTTGTATGTTATAGAATGAGCAAGTCAGTAGATAGAAAAGCATCCTTATTTTTCTACTTATGGTTCAGAGATGGTGAAAGCAAAAGATATTTTCGGGTAATTTTTTACTGATTCAGAATTTATTTCGGCACATTTATCCCCCACTTGATGGACTACAGTGAAGCCACAGAGCGAATGGAGTGTGAGAGGGAGTAGTGCCATAATAATAATAATAATAATAATAATAATAATAATAATAATAATAATAATAATAATAATAATAATAATACTTTAGGAAAGAAAATACTCATAATAAGAATACGATCATACTGGTATATGCAAACCAGTAAGTAAATCCAATGGAGAATAAATACGTTCCCTTAAAATGTTTATTTTTTATGTGTTTATGTTATTTTTATATGTTTATGTTATTTCAGATTGAAATGTTTTTTTGTGCACTAGCAACGTAATATTATCCGTCTATTACCATTATTATTTTATTACTTATTACTTGCGTACACTTACCGTTAAAAATGATGGCAGTATGAGAGATATGACAACAATTCCTGACGGCAGAGATGTTACGCACTCTCCCGGATTCAGGGAACAGGATTTGGGAATTGGAATGATGCAGGAATGGCTTTAAAGAAGTGATTATTGAAAGGAATGAGTGTCTTTTCATCGATAATAATAAGTAAAGTGTAGTACTGACACTGTAGAGGTATTTTTTTTCATCGCAGTATTGTTAAACTTACTTTTTCATTTCTACTAAAAGGACCACTAATTGGTGTAATAGAGTCCCTTCTAGCCAAAACTAAAAGAATATATCCATTTATCGACCGACTCATAATTAACAAGGGGGGCAGGTTTCATCCAACATATCAGTACGGGTGCAGATTGAGTTCTATGGCCTCCACATCAGGACACGGGCAATCTTACTCTTCTCAAATGATTTCACAGTGCAGACGTTAGACATATTTACCTTTTATGTTGTATCTTCATTATGCATATCCACTTTCTTCATTATCACCTTTTTGTCACTAATTTAATTTGTTTCAAGTTTTTCCCATAGTTACGTTTGTTCATTATAGAAAAATAGTCGTGCACCTAAACGTATCAAAGAAGGTTCTTATTATATATATATATATTATATATATATATATATATATATATATATATATATATATATATAATCATATATATAATTATATATAAAGTATGTGTGTGTGTGAATTTATAATACCCTAACCTTCACTTAGTCTTTATCTAATTCATTTTTACCTGAGATAGTCATCCAAGTCTCATCAAAGTGACAAGACTTAAAGTCTCACCTAAAAAAATGAATACATAAGATGATGTTTTCAGACTTCCTTAAGGTCTCGTAAAAGTAAAGTAATCACTCTCTTTGCTTAGGCTCCATGATTCAGTGTAGAAGACTCACTTTCATTTTACAGTTCCGACGATTTATACTTACCGTATTTATGAGTCTCACTCAGTATCGCAAAATTTCCCTTAAATAGAAATGTTTGTTTTGCGTAAGATTTTTTCCTGACTTATTTTTATAATCTAGATATATTTGCGAGTTCTTTGCCTTAATTTGCAGAAGGTAATTTTACCCACACAGTAATCCCAACTCTTCATTAGGAAAATAAATGTTATAAGTTTCCCCAACCACTGTTGGTTTTATTAAACTGAATGTCTTTATTTTGCAACATTTTTAAATTCTGTATCCTAAGAAGCCAGCAATCTTGCAAATTTCACTCAACTCCTTCTTCTCAATCAAACAGAATTTTCTCATTCTAATAGAATCTCTATTATCGCATCTCTCCAAATCTCCATTTCCCGAGAGGATTCAACTTTCAGTTTCTCTAGGTTTCCGGGTGAATTACCCCCAGCAGCATTTCCTTCGGCTGAATAAATCATTAACACGCCTTGAGGAAAAGTAATTTCATTTTTCGCCCACGTACAACGATTCCCCCTCGGCAACAAAGATTCCGCCTTATATTCTGTTGCTCTGGTAATATATTCCGTCTCACTGAATACATAATAGGGAAAGTTTGTATCCATTAGAGTTTGCGCTCACTTTTCAAAAACAGAACAGGTGAGTTTGTTTCGTTTGAGTTCGTCCTGCCTTCCTTGCTCTCTCTCTCTCTCTCTCTCTCTCTCTCTCTCTCTCTCTCTCTCTCTCTCCAGGAGTTTTGGGGATGTTTTGCGTTTGGTCATGTCCTGCTCTCCTCTGTTGTGGATATGGCAGAGGTTGTATATAAAGGATTTGTCACTCAATAAAATTTATGTTCCTAAAAATTATTGATCCTTATTTCAATTTCGATGTTTTTGAAAATATGCCAGTGCTTGTAGAATGATTTTAAAGCTTTATGCTCAAATCTAAAGCTGGTTTTAGAACCTTAACAGATTCTAAACAAAGGACTCAGATGTAGTTGATTTTTTAAAGAGAGAATTATTTAAGTTGTTTTTTTTTTTTTTGCTACGTTTGCATGTATTCAAACTTCGGCCTCATAGGTTTCGTAACGAGAATCTGATTACTTTTGCAATAACTTCATTCGGTTTATAAGCTTCATATGGGGTAACCTTTGTAGAATATCAGTTGACGAACATTTAACCCAAAGTTTGCAACACTGAAAGCAAGTAGCACATTCATGAAATCATAGACCGTATGCCAATTTGTTTCTGATAACTTGTTCCTTTTTTTTACATAAGTTATACACATAATTATACAACTATGTTGCTTTCTCTAGAGCGTTCCTTTTTTTACATAAGTTATGCACTTAATTATACAACTATGTTGCTTTCTCCTGAAGGGAAAGACAAGCAAGATTAGTTAACCTGGAGAGTGATGAAGGGGTCAAATGTACGTATGTCGAGTATTAGAAAAGCAATGAATTTATTTAGTTTGAAATTATCAAAATCTTTTTACTCATCATTTCTGGTTGGCAATAAAAACAGGGGAACTGGTTGTTCTTTCACCATAACAATAAGAACTAAATATACGGAGAAAGAGAGAGAGAGAGAGAGAGAGAGAGAGAGAGAGAGAGAGAGAGAGAGAGAGAGAGAGAGAGAGAGGGTATC
>NC_089742.1:36058012-36068012 GCF_040412425.1 Macrobrachium rosenbergii | reverse complement strand
TGAACATAATTTAACAGGAAGTCCATCAAGGTGAATGACGACCACCAAAAGTAACCCGTGATGAAAAACCCTCAAGTAACCAACATGACCAACCGGTATATCGACCGCACAAGATAAAATTAGATAATGAAAACGACACCAAAAAACATTCTTTATCGCTTCCTCGCGTCTCCCAAACGCGAAGTGAAGGGAAGCAGCAGTGCAGGGAAAACAAAAGAACAGAGACTGAGGGGAAAAAAAGGGCAGGGGGAGATAGAGAGAGAGAGAGAGAGAAGATGCCAACTGGAGCGAGATGGTTTGCTCGGTGGAGGAAATATCATAAAACGCTAAGGAAGAATTTGTGAGGCGTTTCCTCTCCCGTCTCCAAACGTCTGTCTGTGGGGGATGTCGTCAGATGGCGATTTCTGTTTGCTTAAGATACAGTGTTTCCGGGGAAATGGGGATGTACTTTTTCGTGTCTCTGTAAAAAAATTAAATAAAAATCGAGGTTTTTTTTTCTCTGTCAGATTTTCTTGCGCATGAAATGTTTTATTTTATTTTTTTAAATGGGGACAAGGCCTAGATGGGGTTCTGGACTTATCCATTTTTACCTAAAAAAAAATCTAGGTTATGGGGTCAGTGCTGTTCTGTCTTCAAAATATCATAAGTCACTATTTTTATATGGGGTTGCTCATTTTGAATTGCATTTGTAAGCACAATATGTTACATGCTGCGGTTTTAGATTAAGCTGGCCTTATGCCAGCATGGGCTCTTGCCCCTAGAGCAGCCCGTAAATTAGAATGTAGTTTGCTGCACTAAAACACATTTTTTGTTTTGAGGGAAAAATGCAAAAATCTGAAGGCTTACTGATTACTCCGCAACCCCACCAGCTCATCCCAACCATTGCCTTATTTTATTCAAGCCTTATTGTGACCCACTGACATTAGCACCAGACTCCTTGGGACTGGTGCAGCGACATACCGTTGAGATGAGTGTGTTGTTTTTGTTAGATCAAGTCTCTGTAAAAGGACCATAGGAGTTTGTTTTTTTTCATTAATCTTTTTCAAGTGCCCGTGCATTTATGGTATGTGCTTACACTTTTTCACACTTACTTTTCATATGTACACGGGCATGTGTTTTTATCAGTGCTGCATTTTAATGGCTTCACTTCTCTCTCTCTCTCTCTCTCTCTCTCTCTCTCTCTCTCTCTCTCTCTCTCTCTCTGGTTTGCTGATCGAGATGAATTGCAACATTGACCAAAAGATGTGAAACATTCACAGACATATTGAAAGGATAATGCATCCTTCAAACTGGAGCAAATCTGTAGAAAATATAATGAAAATAATAGAAGGGATACCAATGAAAGTTCAAGTTATCAAAAGACTTATAAGAAAAATCTACAAAAATCAACACATTCCATCAAAGAAAATAAGCAAGGTGGAATTAGTGAATATATTGATTGATGCAATAGGCAAACGGATGCCTAAAGTGATGTAAACTATGTAGAGTGTGGTAGCAACTGTAAATCCACAAAAACCTGATTAGGAAATGCTATGTTTATACGTACTGACACACCTGTCATGTGCTGGAAGTTGAGCAAATAGAAATAAGACACAAAAATATTTTTGCTCAACATGTCTAGTATGGGATAGACAAGGTCACAAACAAGACTTAATGTACAGATTGTGGAGGATGAAGAAGAAGATGAAGAAGATGAAGAAGAGGAAACAGAGAAGAAAATAAGACTGAAGAGAGAGAAAAGATTAATGAAAACAAAGAACAGGATAATAGTATGATGCAGAGAAACTCATAGATTCTACATATATGAGGCAATACAGCAACATACATATGAAGAAATAAATTATGACCTGATAAATCAAAATAAAATCCCAAAGAGGTTGTACCTGATCTCCATACTGAGGGGAATGAACAAGAAAAAAAAGAAAAGAAAGACACAGTATGCACCCTTTGAAAAGAGGGAATTGCAGGTTTGGTGAAAGATGTTATTACAAACATCCCAAGATATGTCACAATTATGAGATCTATGGCAAATGTGCATATCTAGATGGCTATGAAGAGGAATGCAAAGATCTACATCCAAAAAATATGTAGAAACTGGAAAGAAGGAAATGGATGTAGGTTTAATAAGAAATGTAGGTACATGCATCCTGTAGCCATGAAAGACCAAAATCAAAATCAAATATATATAAAAACCAAGGTAAAATGAAACAAATAAAGAAAAGAACAAAAGATCATGTGGATGAAGGCAAAAGCAAGCCAACAACACATTATGAAAAAGTCAGCACTATTAATATGAGCCATCAGTACTCCAGATATAGCACAAGGAACAAGCAATGTATCTATGATGCAAGGGATGGTGCAGATATGGAGATAAGTGCAGGTTTATGCACAAAGTGAAGAAATATGAAGCTGGAAGAACAAATATAATGGAAAAAGCTGGATTTTAATGTAATGAATTTCTGGAAATGAAAAAGATCAAATATATCAGAACAGGAAAGAGACATGGGAAAATCCTTATTATTACCTATATTAGATAATGGAGATAATATAAAACAATCATAGTGATGAATACGCAGGGTCTAGTTTCGAGTAACTCAAAAGAAAGATAGAGTTCTTAGAAGAACTAACCCAAAATGAAAAAATAGAAAATATTGAATATAAGTGAAACTGGTATTCCCAAGAGACTGCAATGATGACTAGATAAAGGGTTTCCAAACTTATAGATCAGATAGAAAAAAATAGAAATCATGGGGGAACCAGCTATATATGGGATGCCAATCAAGGAAAAAATCTGAGAAAGATAAATAACAAGAATGTGAATTAATAGTGGTAGAATTTGAATCTGAAAATTAGTGAACATTGTAATATATAGACCCTAATACTAAAGAGTTTGACATAATAATTGAAAATTGGATGAAATATGTAGAAATCACAAGGACTGACTATACTCCTAACTGAGACTTTAACTTTCCTTTTGTAGAATGGAAAGAATGAATAGGAGACTGTGGTTGTATTTATACATATAAAAAAGAGAGCAATAGTAGTGCAGAAGATAAGAGGCAATTTGAAAAGCTATTAGATATGCTACCAGAACATAACATTCAGCAACATAAATCACCTACCAACAAGAAAGGATAATATTTTAGACCTAGTATTTGTGAATGAGGTGAACTATGTTAAAGAAATAATAGTATATAACACGAGTATTTCGGACCATAATGTCATAGAACTAACAATCCGTTCCAGAACATACGAAAACAAAGAAAAGCAAGAGACGAAAAATGGAAGGATATGGAAAATACAATTTCTATAGTAAGAATATAAATTGGTCAAAAATAAATGAAGAATTAAACAAAGAATGGGAGAACATATTTGTAAGTGATGATATACAGGTAAATACTGATATATTATATAAAAATATTAGAGGAAATAGTGGAAAATATATACTGAAGAAAAAAGTAAGTATCAGTCACGAATTCCAAGAGACAGAAGGATCTTGTTCCAGAAAATTAGAAAGTGGAAAAAGGTCTTGCAAAAGAAAAGAATGCATGGAAAGTGATGGAACTAAAAAGTAAGATAGAAAATGCAGAACAAAAGATTATACAATCAAAAGAAAATGAAAAATGGAACCTAGAAGAAATGACACTACAAAATATCAAGAAAATCTTAAAATTTTTTATTCATATGCAAAAAGATGAACAAAATAAGAGAAGAAATAGCCCTCTAAGAATTGAAGGGCGATTAACGAATGAAAAAGGAAATATGTAACATATTAGCAGAAAGATATAAGAGTGAATTTTTACACCTAGAATTGATACAATGAAGATAATGATACAGAAATAAGAGATGAAAATACTGAATACTTATCAGATATAGATATTACAGAAGCCGATATTGTGCAGGCTATTAATGAAATTAAAATGGATCAGCAGCAGACCAGATGGAGTACCTGCCATATTGTTAAAGAAAGTGGTTCATTCAATCGCAAAGAAGCTAGCAATATTATTAAGACAAAGTATAGATACAGGCAAGATTTATGATGAGCATAAATTAGATATATTACTCCTACTTTCAAAAGTGGTTCAAGACTAGAGGCAAGTAATATAGGCTCAGAGTCTGACATCTCATATTATGAAAGTATGAAAGGGTAATGAAAAAATATAATGAAACATTTAATGAAAAATAGATTGTTCAATATAGACAACATGGTTTGTACCTGAAAAAGTACACAGACCCAACTGTTAGTCCACCATGAAAGCATATATAAAAATATGATAAATGAAAAAGATACAGATGTGGTTTACTTCCTAGACTTTGCAAAAGCTTTTGACAAGGTAGATCATAATATATTGAGGAAAAAATTAGAAAACATAACATTGTTGACAAAGTAGGAAGATGGATAAAAGAATTTTGCAAAATCGAAAACAGATAGTGATTGCAAACGATGAGAAATCGGATGAAGCTACGGTAATATCCGGTGTACCACAGGTACGGTGTTAGCTGCCAAAATGCTGTTTGTGATTAAGATTGCAGATATAGACAGTAATGTTAAGGACTCAGTAGTAAGAAGTTTCAGATGACACAAGAATAAGTAGAGAAATTGCTTGTGATGAAGATAGGAACTCGCTACAAAGAGACCTAAACAAAATATATAAATGGGCAGAGATAAATAGGATGGTATTTAACCTGATAAATTTGAATCAATGAACTATGGTGATAAAGTAGGAATGCTATATGTATATAGTTGACTCACCAATGAGACAATCACAAACAAGGAAGCAGTTAAAGACCTTGGTGTGATGTTGAATAGGAATATGTTATGCAATGATCAAATAGCAATTTATTGGCAAAATGCAAAGCAAAAATGGGAATGTTGTTCCGGCACTTCAAAACAAGAAAAGCTGAACACATGATTATGCTTTATAAAACGTACGTACGTAGTCCACTTGAATATTGCAATATAATATGGTACCCACACTACCAAAAGGATATTGCACAAATAGAGAGTGTGTAAAGGTCATTTACAGCTAGAATAGAAGAAGTTAAGACCTTGACTACTGGGAAAGACTACAATTTTAAATTTATATAGTCTTGAAAGGAGAAGAGAACGCCACATGGTAATTCAAGCATGGAAACAGATAGAAGGAATTACTGAAAACATCATGGAACTAAAATTATCAAAACGAGCAAGCAGAGGTAGATTAATAGTGCCAAAAAACTATACCAGGAAAATTAAGGAAAGCACACAGGACATTAATCCACCACGCACCAGCATCGATAATGCAGCGTCTATTCAATGCGCTACCAGCTCATCTGAGGAACATAACAGGAGTGAGCGTAGATGTGTTTAAGAATAAGCTCGACAAATATCTAAGATGCATCCCAGACCATCCAAGACTGGAAGATGCAAAATATACCGGAAGATGCGTTAGCAACTTCTGGTAGACATCAAAGGTGCCTCACACTGAGGGACCTGGGGCAACCCGAACGAATTGTAAGGTCTGTAAGGTAAGGCCCTCTCTCTCTCTCGTCGTTATTTACGATGCTTGTATTTCCCGTACTTTTCTTTATTGTTCATGTATATAAATGTATGCTCTCTCTCTCTCTCTCTCTCTCTCTCTCTCTCTCTCTCTCTCTCTCGTTGTTATTTACAATGCGTGTATTACCCGTACTTTTCTTTATTTTTCATGTATATAAATGTATGCTCTCTCTCTCTCTCTCTCTCTCTCTCTCTCTCTCTCTCTCTCTGTCAGATTTGTGAGACTTTTGCAGACTAAACACGAGCAATGCCGTTCTGTTTCGACGTGTTATCATAAAAAACAAAGTCAGATTTAGAATACATATCATATCAGATTTGTAAAACTCGCTTTCTGATGGAAGGAAGCTTAATTGCATTTTGTTTTAAACCACCTTTTTAGGATGTATATTTCATATTTGAATTTGGCGCGTGCTTGCTATATACGCAGTTCTCATGCTATACCATTTAATTCACGTAGCCTGTTGATTTTGTTTTGTGATGGGTACCTTGCGATATCATTATTTTCTAAATTTTTTCTTCTAATTTTACATCCATTCTTTTTTGTTTTGCAACTGCATCGTTTTCTACCCTGCAATATCTCATGTGCTAGAAAATGAAAAAAGGAAGTCAATTTTTGTGACTTATGACACACTTACAGTGAGGCATAGAACACGTCATCTTGAAAAGTTCTTATTTCATAATTCTTGCTGAATTCATTGTCCTTAAATTTTCGTTTCAGTTTGTGCGTTTCCCAACTCTAGCCCTTTCCTTTTGGATCGTTTTTCGGTTCCATAACTCAATAATAATTTAATTACATTTCTTCTTTTTTCTCATGAATGCTCTGTATGTATTTGTACTTTCTTCACTGATACTACATACATACATACATACATACATACATACATATATGTGTGTATATATAAATATATATATATATATATATATATATATATATATATATATATATATATATATATATATATATATATATATATTATAATTGCTATTCCCATCTTCATTCCTGCAATGTCATTCCATGATTCTGATCTATATCTTTATTTCTGTTCTTCTTCCCAAAATTTAGTTGCTAGGTTTCTCCTTGTCCCTTGCTTCCATTCCTCTCCCGTTGTTACCCGTTTCGCCCTTATTATCTTGCTGTTGTTATGCTTTTTTTTTTACATTTATCCATGAATTTCCTTTATAACCTTTTTTTTTAATCCCTTATTAATTAATGATTCCTTCTTACCATGACTACCCCTTTTCTCTTAGTATACTTCGTCTGGTTATTTTTTCTAATCACATCTGTTCACTTGGCTTTTGTTATTATTATTATTATCTCCATCCCCTCTTACTATTGTTTTGTTCTTCATTCTGTGTAATTTTGTCTTGATTTTTCATTGATGCTTTCGTGTCTTCGTATAATCATTAATTTTCTCTATTATCTTCCTCCTCATTTTCATTCTGTCCGCCCCTCGTCCTTCTTTTTATTGTATGTACTCTTTCTCCATTGTTTCCGTAGCATTGTTCTATTTCCTTTTTATTCCCTCTCTCGCCTGCCCTTCCTCCGTTACTTTAAATCTTTCTTTATAGTTATCGCTATTGCCCTTTCTGGATAATTCCTTAAATGAAGGTTGGCCATTTGTCTCTTTTTCTGTCTTTATCTTCTCATGAAGCGCAATAGAATAGGTGGCAGTAACTGCTTCACTTAATTGACAGGATGTAAAATAGTACTGAAACAGACGTTTTAATAGTAGCACCGTCACGTAATGTCTCTCTGTTTGTGCGAGAGTTTGTCCACATTTTAGTTTTTCAATTCAGGTACTTTGAATATATTTATTAACTGAAATGTCGCTGTTATGGCAAGAGTGTTAGAAGTGTTGATACAAAGAAATTGGCATCAGATGTTTTTAAGATATAAAAGGGTTCCCTTATTATTTGGTGAAGGCTTTTAGCATTCCTGATCAGACCTCAGATTCTGATCAGTCAGATTCTGATCTGTGCTTAGTATTGAATTCTCCTGAGGTATCAGAAGATGCTTCGTTTTGAAGGCTTCGTTCCAAGAGGTTTGTCGAAGGGGCAAATACATTCATATTATAATCCACAAAAATTATTGCAAAGTTCTTGAATTATATTTGAAATTCCTTTGGTGAGAAGGCCTGCTCTATGTCAAGTATTACACATACATTTCCTTCCTTGGTCATGTTTATTGGTACCGTTCCCTCTAAATATTTTGTTAATACTTTTGCATTTATGGTTTTATCCCCCTTTTCTGTTGTCAGTTTTACCTTTTATCTGTCATTCATAGATTTCCTTTTTCTTGTACAATTCTCTTACTCTCGAAAATCTCTCTCTTTCTTCTCAACTACGTTCACGGTTTTCCTACTGGTTTTGACATTCGTCACTGAAACATTTTCTATTCTCTCCTTTCATCCCCACGCTTTTGTTATATGCATTTCCATGCTTACTGTTTCTGCTAGCTTCTTTCGTATTTTCTGCTTTCTTTTATCATATTCTCTTATTTGACTTATTTTATTTGGACTTTAATCCCTTTCATCGATTTTGTTTTTCCTGCATTTTATAGTAATAGCAGTTCCACTCACACTTACTATTGCATATAGGATTATTTTATTTGCTCCATGTTTTCCTGTTTCCGCTTGAACATTCCATATTCTGCTTATGATTCTTATTTTAGCGTGTATTATTACTTTTTTTATTTTTATTTACCTGGGATGTACTCCTTTCTGCCTGTTTTTTTTTATAAAGTTTGTAATTCTTCATGTTTTATTATTGCCTTACAACCAGTACTGCTATAATTTCAGTCCTTCATTAGTATCCTTTTTTGTCTTCCCCAATAAATTATTTGTAATTTCTGACCTCTCTTCCATTCGTAATTGATATTCATATGTATTTCTACCTACGTCGTTGTTATTGCCTTTCATCTTTTTTTTCTACTTCTTAAATGTTCTGTCCTCAAGAGCTTCATTTATTTCCTTCTTCTCCCTCCTCAGTTTTATCATCCCTTCTCCTCCCTTTCCCTTCTTCCTCGTTATCTTTCCACTTCTCATCTTCTCTCGCCATTGGCATCCCACCAAAAGGCTGTGTAATTCTCCAAGTTTTTCTTTGGCGTCGTTTTTGTTGGAATTGTCTTTGCATATCATTCCGTCATATTCAGATTTTTCCATTTTGTTTTTCTTTCTTTTCCTCTTCCGCTTTCCCATCTTGGGTCGTCATCTGCTCTAACTTTTTTTCCCCTCTTACCTCTTCCTCCTTCGAACTTACGGTTTCTTGGCAAACTTTCCTATCTCTCTCTGGTTTCAGAGTCTCACGAAACAGTTCTTTTTCCGCCTTTCATATTCTTTCATGTTTTGCGGCTTTTACAAATTTATTCTGTAGGGTTGCATCCTTCTTTATTTCCCCTGTATGTTATTCTCTGGTTTATTTCTTAGGTATATGCTCTTTTCTTCCCATGTTTTAGAGATGTTTTGAACTTGTTAAGTTCAAAATTATAGCGTCTCACGCTATAATTTTTTTTATTCAAATATATTATAGTGAAAGACCCACTACCTTCTTGTTTTTAACTACATTTGCAACATAACTTTCATCAATATAATCTTTATACTCCTCTCTCTCTCTCTCTCTCTCTCTCTCTCTCTCTCTCTCTCTCTCTCTCTGTGTGTGTGTACATGCAGTAATTGGCCTATTCAGTGCTCATTTTACATTCGATAAAGCTGCAGGGACAACCGACGTAAATTGTTTGTTTACGTAGAGCCAGGTTAACGTAACACCTTAATGCGACGTTAAATGTGGAGATATTAAGAAATATCAAAATCGGATATGCCAATAAAAAGTCACAGTATTTCTCATGCAATGCAGAAAAAATATGAGTTATTTTACGGTACATTACTTGATGTTTACATTATTGAATTACCTGATAAATTTAATGGACACACTACTTTAACCTGTGAATGATTTTTGTTATTGAATTACGTGTCTAACTGAATGGGCAGGCTACTTTAACCCATGAATAATTATTTATAGAATTACCTGTCAAATTTAATGGACATGCTGCTTTTACCTGTGAATAATTTTTGTTGAATTCAGTCAACTTACTGACATGCTGTTTTACCGTGAATACTTTACTGAATTTGTCAAACCAATGGACATGCTGCTTTTACCTGTGAATAATTTTTACTGAATTCTGTCAATGAGTAATGGACATGCTGCTTTTACCTGTGAATAATTTCTTTATTAAATTACCTGTCTGATTGATTGGACAGGCTACTTTAACCTAAGAATAATTGTTTGTACCTGTTTAATTGCATTTAAAGGCTACTTAAACCTATATTATTAATTTTCTCTCTTATTACATATAAAGGCTAATCAAACCCAACTGTATTTTTCATTACGATCCAGCGACTACGTCAGTTATTAATCTTTGCTTGGCGGTGCTTTTTCCTGGTAGCGATATTTTCAGATCTTTTC
>NC_089742.1:36038012-36053012 GCF_040412425.1 Macrobrachium rosenbergii | reverse complement strand
TATGAGGAATTTTGTCCGCGGTTTTAAAACAGTTAATAATGCATTCAGTACTTTCTTTTAAGAAGGAAACATGCCGTAATCCCATCCATTAAATCTGTTATGGTTGCAGTACATCCACTTGGAGGCACTATGAAGAGAGATTAAATACGGTGAATGTGAATGTGAAGTATCTTGTCGCAAGGGTTTAGTGCAAATGAAATTGTGATACATCCAAAGTTCATGCTCTGTTTCTGTTTTGTGTATTCTAGTGTGAGGACAGATAATGATTCTATTTCAGTGCATTATATTTATTAAACTGTAGCACCAGTGTATCTCTATTTAAAAATGAAAAGCCTCAACCTGAGATCTGCCTATCCAAGCCACATTAGCGACCCATTAAAACTAATATATTAATCCCGACCGAAGAAGCGTCCATAAAATGCCCCCATTCACCAAAAACGCTGATTCCACCGACGGCTCCGGGAAGGCATTTGCTCCGGTATCCGCGAGATCCGTGAGTGGTTTTAGGGGCCGTCGCGGAAGGTTTTAGAACCTTTTACTGCCGCTTCCTGTCCGCTTCGGAAACAAAACCTCCCATAAGGGACACCGGGGCTTCGTTAAAGGTAATCGTCTGTGGTGTCGCCGTCGCCATATTCTGGTCTGAGTTACATAATGCGTTTGGGTGTTTTATTGGGAATAACTGGTGAGATGCGGTATTAAGTGATACCCCACCCCATCTCCCCTTGACCCCACCCTTTTTATCTTTTTTATATTTTACGGTGATGATAAAAAGTTTGTATTAAGTTATTTTAACTTGATTGAAAAGACCAATGGGAAGAGCAACAAAATGCCACTTTCCTGCCCTGGCCCGAAGAAAACTTGTGAGAGAGTAAAGGGGAAGGAAGAAAGTAATGTTCAACCACCGAAGAAGTAATGGATCTCTGCCGGAAATGAAGCCCAAAAGAACTATAATATACATGTTTTTATTTTGAACACCAATATCAGAAAATAGCTGGAAGTTGCTGAGATCAATCATGTTAGTTGCATATGTGAAGGAAGGTGGTTTGAAGGGATGAATCATGTGAGAATTGAATAAGAGGTGATAATTATGGCTCAGAAAATGAAGTATTGGTTGATGCAAAGGGGGTATGATATATAAATCATGGGAAATAATTAGGTTTGTTTGGGGAGGAATCTATGGTTAATTATACGGCATGCCATCTCAAATGGTAATGCTTTGGCAGCAAATAAGCAATTGTCACGGATTTATTGATTGCCTATATTCTTTGGCACGTCGGTATTCAGGAAAATATAATGTTGTAGGAAATACTAATTGAACTTAGTATAGAATATAAATGATGAATTAGAAGTAAAGACTAATTAGAGATAAACCTAGCAAACGAATGAAAACAAATATTTATGTCCATAACTAAGCAATTAATTGAATAAGGAAGTAATATAATAAAGTTACCTTAAATTACAGGGCTGTAGTTTATAATTAAAATGAAAGTCAATATTTTTGCATATGATGGAAATTACTAAATATACAGAGGCCCGAAATGGTGGTTTCAGGAATGATATTGCCTGGAAGGGGTTTTCCTGCTCATTTGTTTTTCTAAGAAGGAGAACGACCGGAAAATATCGTATAAAGCATAATAAAAAAAAGTGCCCTCATTAGCATACACATAGAAGATACTTTTAGCTGAATACAAACAGATTAAATCCATTTTACTTTCGAATTTGGGAAAAATTCTTTGGGAAGCTTTGCAATCTTGAAATCTTAAGGAAATAAGACTTGTAATGTTTACAGGAAGTTCTTATTGCTGACTTTTATGGGTGATTTGCAAGTAGTAAAAACGGGTGGGCCATCTTGAGAGCTATAAATGTAATTTATGTAAAACGAGGATTTTTTCCGAACGCTGCTTCTTATGGAAATTATTTTAATTGAGGCTATGCACGATTTGTGTTTTGTTTTGCGTGCATATATATACATTATATATACAGTACTGTTGTGTATATATATGTGTGTGTAGAGTAGATAGTTGAGGTTACTGGGAAATTAAATGAAACGATAGAGTGCCAGTATTCATGCATTTTTAACACATCTTTGTGACCCGAAGATGTGTTAAAATACACGAAAGTGCTTGGCGTTCTGTTGTTTCATTTTGAACTTTCCCTGTGGCTTCAGCTAATAAACAAAATCATGCACTTACTTTTGTGATTTCTTAGTACATAGCCTATGTGTGTGTATTCTATGTGCTTATGTTTACTCATATCCACAAATATGTTAGAGACTATGTAATTTGCGGAGGTACTTTATTCTGTTTGGTTAAAAACATTTTGTTCCATCTTTTCGTTCAGTCTGAATAAAGACGATTTACCACTTTGCATTGGCAAGAATTACATGACATTGTCTTAAAAGAGTGTTTGCTTGGAGTTGTCTTTCGAAAACAGAAAGCTGAAGGTATTGGTTTCAGCTGGCCATGCATAAATAATATCTCGGTAAACAGAGAATCAGTTAATAGTTAACCGAACAGAGAAGTGAGGTGAGGGGGAATTATGATGAAAACGAAAATGGCTAATGTTAGTTTTATGTTCCAACACGTTAACCCCTTTACCTTATGTATCTTAATCGCTGTCTGTCTGCCTGTCCGTTTCTCTTTGTCCGTCCGTCCGCCCGTCTGCTTGCTCGTATCCTCATCTTCAATAAAATCAAACAGTTGTATGGTCTTAAATGTCTCTGTCATTTTTGGGACGGCGCCTTTCATCTCTCCCTCTTTACTTCATGACGAAATTTTCCGACCATAATAAAGAGAACGAGAACATCCCTCCGTGCGAGGATTAGGTGAAGGAATGGGATAACTGAAAGGGATGAGGGAACAGTGTAAAATATAAACCGATATTGCGATATTCTTGAGAGAGAGAGAGAGAGAGAGAGAGAGAGAGAGAGAGAGAGAGAGAGCTTGTTAGGTTATTGGCAGCAGAAATTAGTACAAGACGACCGTCTGAATTGACGGAGAAACGTTCCGTGTCCCATAAGGCCCCTAATTTAATGCCAGCATTCTCTCTCTCTCTCTCTCTCTCTCTCTCTCTCTCTCTCTCTCTCTCTGCCGTATGGGGAATTCTGTGAAGCAAAATCGTTCATACTATCTGTTATTATTGCAAATATTATCAAAAGTGAAAACGTATATATATGGAAACGTTTTGAATGCTATGAAATAATTCCACTTTACGAAACACTTGACTTATTTTTCATGATATGGTTATTTAAGGGCTGCGAGGTAGTGTCCTTTAGAAGTTAGAATGATACACAGATAAAGCTGTAAGAAATAACTGTGGTTGGAGTCTTTGCACAATAATTTTGTTCCATGAACACTTAACAGTGTAGGCACAAACCGAAATTCACATTTGACTGTCGCCGTCTGCAAAATAATTAAAATTTATATACGTAGTGTATTTGATGTATTTTTGTAATTCTAGTCACTGTGTGGTTGTATATAATGTTTTTTACGGGGTGGTAAAAATGTTTATTGGCTTCCTGGGAGATTTATGACCATCGTCTGAAACAGTTACCTTTTGACTGAATAACAATAAACAGTCCAACCATGCAATAGGCTTAGTGGAGTGATTTTTCTAGCCTTAGCCAACTGTACTTATTTCTACGTCATAACCATCAAATTTTGATGATTTTAGACAAACGTATTGTATACCAAAATCTGAGAATATAAAGAAAATGCAACAGAACTAATGGGAAATGATTTTTCACTGTATAACGTATCATTACAAATGTTATAAGGAACTTAACAAACCAAGTATATAGAATCTTCACTCTCGTATCCAAACACTTTAAATAATCACATTTCATCTCAGATTCTCCATAAGCATTACAGTTTGGGATTGAGCAGTATATACGTAAGGTGGAGAACTGGTAAAGGAATAACATAAGGGTCCATTTAGGGCAATTATGAGGGGCCAGTTTGCAGGGAGTGAGGGCAGTACGATGGGAACGGATAAGTGAATTAATGCCAAAGAGGGCTGGACATATCCTTGATATCCCAAATGTTCAGGGGAAAGGAACGTTGGTAATTGAACTGAAGCCGATCATTTTTGGGAAACGTTTCCTCTTCATTTTCTAGTTTCTGGTGTCCTTCGTCCTTTGAAGGTAGGGGTTTTCTTTCATGATGGAGTAAAAATCTCGTGGGAATGACACGCTTATCGTTTTCTGTTTCCTAGAATTGTAGCCACAACTTAATTCTTATTTGTTACTAAAGGTTAGGAAAGGAAAAGTCGACTGACCTATGTAATAACTGTTCTCAGCATTAAACTAGATATTCATTGTTAATTACCCAGTAGGCGTTAGAGATTATAATATAGGATTTTGTATAAATAACACTGCTTAGGAATATTTTGTTTTATCCACGAATACTAAGTTGTTTTGGATTATAATATCTGTAAATTCTCTGCCACTGAACATTTGAAAACATTCTTCCCACGGATTCAAATCCTCTACCGCTGAACATTTCGAAATATTCTTCAAGTGGTTGTTTTTATATCTTCTACCGCCGAACATTTCAAAATACCCATTATCAACAGATAAGAATCAAAATTCATGGAAGTCTGTGTATGGCCTTAACAGGGAAAATTAATGTATTCCAGTATTCAGGATGGCACGCCTTTCAGAAAAGGTTTTGTGTTCGCTGGTGCCATCTTTAAAAAGACTTTATATCTGCACCACTGTCAATCCTGAGATGTCATTTTCTCTGTGTCATGCAGTGAGATTATAACATCCACGCTACAATACGTAGCACTAAGTGTGTGTCCACACTACAGTAAAACATGTCATAAACACACGTCGGTAACTTATCGCACACACATCACAACCAGACTGAATAAATCAACGACTTATTGTCAGTCTTAATCAGTGCTTCAGCATTCCATCACCTGCCAAAGATTCATTCCCCAGTAACGGTTGTTGACTTGTTTTAAATCTGTTTGTAACATTGATGCGACAAGTTGACATGATGACTTTTTTTTTTTTTTTACCTAGTGTGGACACACCTTACTTTCATTAAAACTTCATATCAGGGACAATTTCGTGTCTGTCAGTCAGAAAAGACATCATGTCCATGTGACATTTATTTAAGTAAAGACACGACTAAATGTATCCGGATTGGACATAACCTACAGGAACAAGATAGATAATGTCTTGTGCCTGATGTCTTATGTCTCCTCGTTGTCTTTCCCGCAGTATAGCTAGAGAAAACAAGATTAATCCTATGACAAACTCCTTTTGTTTTTGTGTTTGTGTCTCTTGGGAGACTGAGATCTCATTATTTTATATATCGGAATTCAATAATAGGAGCTCCTTAGTGAGGTACTCTGATTCATGCTCAAAGTTATCCCTTGCGTTTTCTGTTATCTCGCTTTCTGAGAAGCACACTTTGTTATTCTTTGTTTGATGTGTTATCGTATTCATACTTGATTTTTTTTATTTCCAATTATTTAAATTTTTTATGTCAATAGACAAGCGGTTATTACTTCATATACCCTTTGTGGAAATATTTGATTAAGTTTACCATTATGGAAATGATCTGATGATAACAGATCAGTATCGACCTTTGAAGCTTGAAGAAAAAAAAACCACACAAAATGGAGAACACATATATTTAGAACCACAAACTGTTTGTGCTTCTAGATATATGTGTTCTCTAATTTGTGGCTTTTTTTCTTTATGAAAATGATTTGTTATACAGGAAGACCAGGTACACTAAAAGCAGATGTTAACAGATTTTGAATCAGGAGCACCCATGTTTTCATTAAGTTTAAAATGCCTGGAAAATATTAATCCCTTGATATTTTAATTCATGTTGCTTCTAAGACTTGAATATATTGGTTGCGCGATGTTACACCTCTTTTTTTTTGTAGGGGTCGGTTTGGGAACTAATATAGAAAATAACACTTAAAGCAATACTTTTGAGTACGATAGAAACTATGAAATTTTAAATTTCTTATATATATATATATATATATATATATATATATATATATATATATATATATATATATATATATATATATTATATATATAAGTAGCCCTGACACTGAATTTTGGGAAAGTATTTTTTAAATTGTCATCTTCAATAGTAGACAGCAGCTAGATAAACGTTGTCGAAAAATTATTGCACTCAACTTTGTCACGCATGAACAGGCAATTGCCCACTCAAATGAGCCACACCAAACTTGCACATGTGCACTCAAATGAGTCACATAAATAGACATACATGTTTGCACTCAACTCACACACATAAATATGCATATGTGCAATCAGATGAGTCACACACATAAACATGCATTATGTGCACTCAGATAAGTCACACGCAAACGCATATGTGCACTCAAATGAGTCACGCACTTAAACAGACATATGTGCATGTTCGCAGATTTGTACACAGGTACACACACATACATAAACAGCCTTGCATATGTACATACACGAATGCACGCACACATGCACATAACCCATCCAATATGAACACCAGGTCACAAGAACTCCATTCAAACACGCCACCACAAACAGCACAGCGTCGCGTCGAGCGTGAGTACCTCACGGCATGCAAATATCATTCACATTCTTGTACGAAATACTTTGGTATCCTTCCTCATTCTTATTCTTCCTTATTCTTCTTCGTGGGATACGACCACTTTGCCAAGGAAAAAAAAAATGGCCCAAAGAGGTCGCATCTTCCATCCAATATACAAAGACCTTTTGCGTTTTCCTGTGTATTTCTTATTTTTTCCTTCTTTTTTTCCCCTCTCCGGGCGCCTATTTCTTGGTGTCTGTCGTGACGCTGGGGTATATTGTGGCATTTAGTTTTGTTGCTCTTTTAAAGGTGAGGTAAATGTGCTGTTTTGATGCTGTGACGGTCTTATAGTTAAAATTGTTGTTGCTATTATAAGGAGCTGTTATTTATATTACAGTGATGTTAATAACCGTAATGATGATGCTGATTATTATTATTATTATTATTATTATTATTATTATTATTATTATTATTATTATTAACGATTAATTGTAGTAGTGTAATATTCAGAGGAGGGAAACGTTATCTGAAGATTATTATTATTATTCTTATTATTATTATTATTATTATTATTATTAGTAGTAGTAGTAGTAGTAGTAGTAGTAGTAGTAGTAGTAGTAGTAGTAGTATTAGTAGTAGTAGTAGCAGTAGTAGTAGTATTATGAATAAATTTATATGAATGCAGAAACAAGAAGCATTAATTCTTTTCTATTTTGATAGCTGTTTCTTCATAATTTTAATCCTAAGTTCATACGATCCTTGATAATTGATTGATTTAAGGTTCTCTGGCATCGTGACAACTAAGGTCATTGACGCCGATCATAGGATCCTTGAAAATTCATGGAAATAAAAAACGAATATACCATTAATAAAATCACAAAGTCACCATTTCTCCGGCCTAACCCACTGGAATGTTCATTAAATCATCGAAACGCTGTGTTTTATTTCACTAACCAACTTTCCCGCACTCTCTCTTTCCAGATGGCTGTCACGACAAGCCTATCATCATCGTAAGCTTTCCAGCCCGCTCCAGCATCCTTCCAGCATCCTCCCTCTGTCTTTATGCCTGAGAGGAGAAGGATCTTCTTCTCCTCCCCTCAGCATCCCAAACGGAAGGGCGCTTGCTCGTCTTTCGTTCAGTACATCTCGTCTCTTCTGTGGAGCAACAACTACATCTCTTATTATGCCGCGTATTTTTCTATCATCTTCCTATGTTGCTTCGTTTCCGTGATCGTCGTCTTCTATTTGGCTTTCATCTCTTCCCGAGTTACCAGGAAGTTGTTTGAGTTGTTTAGTTTCAGTTAAGTGTATAATTATTTATTCGCTAATAAATTATTAGTCGGTATATTTAGTTGTGAAATTTATATAGTTTCGCGGGTGGATGTGAGTTTTTCTTTAATACCTCATTCGCTTTTTCATAACCTTCAAATTTTATCTCGGAGTGTAGATCGTTGATACATATATATACTCTGATACTTTAAGATTAACATTGATATAATTCTTCGGCATCTTCCTGTTCCCATAAGACTGCGTTTTTATCCCTTCGTTATTCTTGTAAACAATTAGTTGCACATGACTCATTCTTCAGTGTAGCGTCTTAAATGCAGTACAGTTTTGCGCTATCGTGACAAAGACTCCTTTGTCAGTTTCATACAGGTTTCCCTCCTGGTCTTTAATTAGTATTCATAAATTTTCTGATAGAATATTTTCTTGTAGTTTATTAACATTTGAGCGGAGACAATCTTCAGTTCAGTGGTATTTTTAACCTCCAATGAAGTCATTTGTCAGCACAGGGGACATGTCATCACATAGGCTTGACAGATAACAGGCAAAATTACCCTTTCGAAAGTAGGATTTGGTATCATTGCTTGATACTCTTTTTACTCTAAAAGAAAGTCGAATATTACCACTAATACGTTATTGTACTAGCTAAATAATGTCGCTTTATCATCACAAATGACAGTGTCACGAAACCTTTGATAATTCATACTATCGAATTCACAAGGTCCGTAGATATCTTTTCATTACTGGAATCGGTCTCATTGAGAATTTCTTTAACTCTGTCGGTATTGTTCGTGCTAAAAGAAACTGGCTAAGAAATAAAATTTATAATCACAATCTGTACTGTTGCTGTACTTTACTCTGATAGGTCGACTTTAAAGGCTTCCCTCTATTTACTATTAATCTGATTCATATTAAAATTCAGAATTAATAATATAGCTGAAAAATTCCCAGCATTTATCTGTTGTGTTGAACGTGCTGTCCTGTATCTGGTTTTGTTCATTTGTCCATAAAAGCTATTGTAAATCTAGGAATTTATTTATGTTTGCTTATTTGTCTTATAAAAGCTATAAAGCTATTTTAAATCTTGCTGAAACATTATAACCATTTATCTACTGTGTTGAACTTATTGCTCCATATCAATTTTTGTTTATTTGTTTGTTTATTGTCGACATACACATTCTCTATACAGTCCCTGTTCAGTGCCAGATCTATTCTGGGGGTCTTTTCCATTTGCGTTCGTCCCAACTCCCTGCGGTGGGCCGGCAAAAAAAGAAAGTTTCTCCGGCTTTCTTCTCTCCTTTGGAGCCTTTTTTTTCTTGCTTTCTCAGCTAAGCTGAAAAGCACAGAAAAAGAAAAAGGAGATATCTCGTTTTATCTCTCTGTCTGTGTCTCTCTCCTCATAGAGCCTCCCATTTCTTTTCACCGTCTGTCGTTGCTTGAACAATTACGCTCGCGCTGTCTCTCGCTTTCATTTTATATCGCAGCTGCTGTTGCCAGCGCTTCCTTCTTTGCCGCTGCTGATGCTTCAGATGCTGCTGGTGTAGTGGACTGGAAATTGAAGTCTGTAATCTTTCCTCTGTCGCGCTTCGCTCTTTTCATTGCCCTGTCTATCTATATATCTATCAGTTTGGAAAGAGAAGAAGTACTCCTCTCGCCTTCCAGCCCTTTTGGATCCTGAAGAGGTACCTCTCGCCTCTTACCAATTTTGGTTCTGACAGTCCTATTCTTTTCTTTTAGTTCTCTCAAATTTTTTGTTCAAGTTCCTTCCCCATTCCTTTTTCGTCACCTCCGTTGTTTTTTCTGCTGCTTCTTCTTCTTCTTCTCTTCTTCTTCTCCTCCCACTCCCTCGGGTGGACTGGAAACAGTCCTATTCTTTTCTTTTAGCTCTCTCAATTTTTTTTTTTTTAGTTTCTATCCCATTCCTTTTTCGTCCGCTCGTCGTTGGCTTTTTTCTGCTTCTCCTTCTTCTTCTTCTTCTTCTCTCCCACTCCCTCGGGTGGCCTGGAAATCAAGATGATGTGTGGCGCTGGCGCGGGCCGTGATGGAAAGGTGCGTCCGGCAAGGAGTCTGAAGCACAGGAGGTCCCTGACCACGACTCTGGGGCTGGAGCCGATTAAGGTGAGGTTCGTTTTGATTCTCTCTCTCTCTTTTTACTATTTTTGGTTTTCTTTTGTGGTTTCCTTTATATTTATTTAGGGTTTATGATGCTATAGACATGTGGAGTGTGAAATTCTGCTTATATTCATTGTAAACAAATTGATATAAATTCTTCTTAAATTGTGAGTATTTCTTAGTTTGCTCTTCTTAACTATTACTGTCACTTTTTTGCTTATTTTGTGTGTGTATATGTTATACCTTCTCTATACTGGAGGATATATTTAGTGTATATCTTAGTCTTCTGTCTGTATCAATAATCTTTCTTCTTTTGTCTATTCTCTCTCACTTTCTTTCCCTGAATTTTTTTGCTACCAACTAACTAAATTAACTTCACCATGTTCCATTCATTTCATATTAACTCCATCATGATTTTAGTGTGCCATTATTACACTCGCCTTATACTGATTTTGTGCGATACTCTTAATATATTTGTAATATAAATACTTTCTTTATAAAGAAGAGTATATTACTGCAAATGTTCCATGCATTTTATTGTCAAAACTGCAGTTATATTATATATATATATATGTTGTTATATATATATATATATATATATATATATATATATATATATATATATATATATATATATACTGTATATATATATATACAATACAAATAATATACATAAAAGCTTATTTCTGATAGTGGGTAGCTCCCCAGGAAAGACAGTATAGTTATCTCAACCAAATTGTACTTTCAATTGCTGAATCGTGGATGAACCCACTGTGTTGGAAATTTTTATCAACGTTAGGCAGTTCATATGTCGGCATAGAAGCCTCACCAACATTTGGTCTAACCCCCAACACAAAGTTTCAATCCATCTACCCGGTACTTTCCAAGTCTTACACTCCTAGTTCCAGAAAATACTGAATTTTAAGCTCTTTGCACAAACCAGTCATCTTCCATTCTTTCCACGTGACACAACCAGCTCAAAACATTCTGATCCAAACTTTTACCTACGTTAACCTTTTTCTTCAAATTTTATGTATATCCACACTTTCACCTTTTCAGTTGTTATGATGTCACGTAAATTACGCAACAATTGATCTTTGCGTCTTGAATTTTGGTTTCATTCATATTCAACATGTTCACGTGGCTGCTATAAGGCAGATTTTTCTCAGTGATCCTTCAAATGGTCCCCCTTTTACACAAGTCTGATTACTTTATTTATATATATATATATATATATATATATACATATATATATATATATATATATATATATATATAATCATCAAGCTGCAAATGTCGTCATCATCAAATTCACGCTACTCGGGAATATTCCGATGGAGAATTATCATCGAGCGGAATTTATAAGGATAATGGATTGGTACTGCCGGGTCACGAACCGACATAGAACTTACCCAGCAACTCCAGCTGATTTTACCACTGAATCCATTTATCACTTATAAATTCCCCTTCGGTGATAATTCTCCATCGGAGATATTCCCGAGGTAGCGTGAATTTGATATTAAGTGACACCTGTAGCTTCATGATTGTATATAAATCATGGTGTGATAAAAAAATTTCACACACACACACACACACACATACACACATATATATATATATATATATATATATAATGTATACGCACACACACGCATTATATATATATGTGTGTGTATGTATGTACACACACACATGTTGGTGCAAATAAAAGGGAAAAAACTGAGGAATTTTTGGCTTTATATGTATTGAGTAGGAACGCCTGAAAGTTTGTTCAATGTAGAGATGATGTACAAGTAGTAAAATGGTTTGTGTAAGTAAAGAGGTTGATCACTGTCTTGAGATGGCTTGGTAAAGTGGAAAGACTGGAAGCGATAGGTTGGTGAAAATGGTGTTTTTTTCTTAATTTTTATTTAATTAGAGGAAGACCTGCAGAAATTGCTGGACAGATTGACTGAAATCGGCATTGGAAAGGAACGGCATTAACATCCAGGAAACGAGGAAGTGTGTGTATGTGTGTGTATGTGCGGAAGATAGAGGTGAGTGGCGTAGTGGAAATCAGAAGGTTTGACGCGCTTTTGTATTTAACGTGGCTGATGTTTTGGAAGTTTTTTGCTCGAAGGGTTTACCCACTTAGAGCAATTAAGTGTGAATGCAGCAATGGCACTTTGCATACTCATTCTCTAGCTCCACCCCTGCTTTGGGAAACTGCTCAGTATTCATTCTCCATTGGTCTAAGCCTCAATAGAGATTAAAGTTAGTCAGAGCTGACCCCTGGTATGCTTAACCGAGGCATTGTTCACCCATAGACCATTGTTCTCGTTTACACACACACACACACATATATATATATATATATATATATATATATATATATATTATATATATATATATATATATATATATATATATATATATATATTATATATATATATATATATATTATATATATATATATATATATATATATATATATATATATATATATATATATACATACACACACATATATACGCAGTCAATTTCTACAACGAACCTGTGACCTGTGACCGTCATGGGGCCACAAAAGGAAGTTAATTACGGAAGGCACACCTTGGCATTGTCGTCTGACCGAAATGAGTGAACATTTATAAGCTACTCTACATAATGTCGCCTTGGTTTTGATAATGCTACTTATAGGAAAAGTTATACTATGTCAATATATACAAGGGAAAACAATTTGTAGTTCTAATGTAATAATGTAAGAGTAATTGATTTATCGATAAAATACGGAAATATCCCCTCAAGATAGTTCATCAACTCCCATGTTTCATTCTTGGTCTGGCAGCGTTCAGAAGAGTACGGTATCAACAGCTTACATTTATGAAATAATTTTTTTTTAATACATTGCGCAAAAATAGGCATCAGTGCCATTCAAAAGATCTTTGAAAGTATAGTAATCTTGCAACGAACCGCCCGAGTAATTCATGAAGGCCCTACTAAATGACTTTTGCATTGCCCACAAACTTTATTTTACGTTTATCACAGAAAACGGAATCAGAAGAGTCTTGCTCGCAGGCAGTGACTTATATGAGTCGCCCCTCCATTAAAGCGTGTCCAAAGAAAACGGATCCGTTTTCGGCCAACTAGTATTTTATTCAACTTGACGTCCGAGATTTTATTATAAAATTCTTATTTATGTATTTTTTTTTTGAAAAGTCTTTTCTGTTTTTTATTACCTTTGCGCCATTAACATTCATTAGAGTATTAAAGTGATTAACTTTCTAAGTAGGCTATACATTAAGTTTACTTGCTCAGTGTTAGCTCATGCTGTATTTATTGGTACTACTTACAACTTATAATAATTGTATCGTGCGTTTAATTTCATTTTCTTCACTACATGTTTTAGTCCCCGAAGTTGTTCGTTTTTATAATACGCGCTGAAATTCGTTTGACGTAGAAAAGAAAAAAAATCAAGGCAACGAAATCTCAGCGAGAGAAACAAAACAAAGAAAACGAGAATTTAGTTTCACGAACAAAAGCGCATCGGGGATTGAAACTGAAGGGGTTCTGTCGTTTTCCCTTCCGGTTTTATGAGGAAGAATGGAAGAAGTTAAAAATGAGAGCCAGGGAAAGATTGAACTCTTCTCGCTACCTCACATTTTGACGTTGCTAAGTGCCAAATCTTAGTCTGCCATCTGTCCAAATAAACTTGCAACCAATAGCCAGAGTTTCCTGAACATATATCTCTGTTAAACGTTTTCAATGGTGTTTAGATTTTCTGTAGATGGTTTAATTACAGTATTTCTATTCAGGGAGAAATTTTGTGAGGCTTTAAAAATTCATACAAAGATTTGCATATATTTATACTTACTTTTTCGATGGGAAATTTGCTGGACTTTTTAAGCGAAGTGTAAATTTTCTGCAGATGGTTTAATTAATTACAGTATTTCCCTTCAGGGAGAAATTGTGTGAAACATTAAAAATGCATACAGAGATTTGTATATATCTATATATATTTACTTTCCATGGAAAATTTTTTGGGGAAAGTACTGGCCATCGTTCATGTCTGTCAAAGTGTGACAAATTGAGAATCAGATTGAAGCAGAGGGTAAAGTCCCAAACTCACTATGTAGCACTGTGGAAAGCCGCAGGAGAGAGAGAGAGAGAGAGAGAGAGAGAGAGAGAGAGAGAGAGAGAGAACATACACACACTCACATTTACGAAAGAGAGGGAGAGAGAGAGAGAGCACATACACATACACACACTCACGCTTGTGTGTGTGTGAGAGAGAGAGAGAGAGAGAGAGAGAGAGAGAGAGAGAGAGAGCGCACACACATCCAAAAATAGACTTTATGAAAAGTAGTCAGTCATCGGGATTTTTAATTTTCATATTGATTTCTACAGAATATTATCTCCTACTCACCTCTAGAATTATATTTTTAAAATGTAATGAATTTTATTTCCATTATGGAGGAGAAGCTAAAATGTTAATTATAAGCATCTTTGTTTTATTTATACGTTCTGGGATTAAATGATAAAGAGCACAATTTAGCTTGATAAAGAAAAATATCCATTGTAGAGGAGAAGCTAAAGTGTTTATTAGAAACATCTTTATTTTGTTTATACCTTCTGGAATTAAACAATAGAAAGCATAATTTATCATATCTGATGATAAAGTGTTGTTTCTTAATCAATTCCTTTTTCGTCATCTTGTCGTCATTAATAATAGAAAATGAAGAGAAGAAAAAAATGTTTGAGTCTTTCCCATGTCACGATCATCAGGGATTTTAGTTTTCTGTAAAAGAAAACTATTGCGCCGGCTTTGTGTGTCCGTCCGCACTTTTTTTTCTGTCCGCACTTTTTCTGTCCTCCCCCAGATCTTAAAAAACTACTGAGGTTAGAGGGTTGCAAATTGGTATGTCGATCATCCACCCTCCTGTCATCAAACATACCAAATTGCAGCCATCTAGCCTCATTAGTTTTTATTTCATTTAAGGTTAAATTACCCATAATCGTGCTTCTGGTAACGGTATAGGATAGGCCACCACCGGGCCGTGGTTCAGTT
>NC_089742.1:36015512-36028012 GCF_040412425.1 Macrobrachium rosenbergii | reverse complement strand
TGTTTGTGAATTACAGCTTCTCTCTCTCTCTCTCTCTCTCTCTCTCTCTCTCTCTCTCTCTCTCTGCATACGGTAAAGTAATTAATAAACAGGAAAAGAAAAAAAATAAAGTGAAATAATCGATGTAAAAGATCAATTACTTAATAAGTAATTTAGATGAAACTAAAACTCATTAAGATTCCCTTTGATGACAGTGAGTCTGCAATAAAGTAAAAAGTATTTCCGTTAAATAATCGCAGAATAAACTGCTCAGCAAAGTCTTTCCCACTTACACTTAACAAAAACTAAATGTAAAGAATCTCGTTCACTCCACCTATATGAAACAAGAGGTAATCTGTACGAAAGCTAATGAGACGAGTGAAATAACGTTCTTCAGAACTGATAAAATGGAGGGAGAAGGGTACGAAATGATAGACAGAAGAATATTATTGAAAGGAGTGAGACACTGAGGTAAGGAGATGACAATGTATAAAAGAGAAAGTAGGAAAATTTAATACCTTATTAGGAAAACTTTAGAAAGAGACAAGGATGATGGATATTGTACTAATAAGAGAGAGAGAGAGTAGACGAAGATGTATAAAAGAGAAAGTAGGAAAATTTCAGTTAATGGAAATTTAATACCTTATTAGGGAAACTTTAGAATGAAACAAGGATGATGGTTATTGTAGTAATGAGAGAGAGAGAAAGAGAGAGAGAGAGAGAGAGAGAGAGAGAGAGAGAGAGAGAGAGAGTAGATGAAAATGTATAAAAGAGAAAGTTGGAAAATTCAGTTAATGGAAATTGAATATTTTATTAGGGAAAGTTCGGAATGAAACAAGGACGATGATTGTTGTAATAATAACTGGAGAGAGAGAGAGAGAGAGGTAAATAAAAATTTATAACGGAGAAAGTGGGAAAAGGGCCAGTTAAAGGAATTTTTATACGTCATTAAGAAAAGGTCAGAGTGAAAGCAAGGAGGATGAAGATTGTGATAACTGAGAGAGAGAGAGGGGAGATATATATATATATATATATATATATATATATATATATATATATATATATATATATATATATATATATATATATGTATGTATATAATTTTTTCATTAAAAATATAATATATTTATATATATATATATATATATATGTATATAATTTTTTCATTAAAGCTTTTTCCTCCTTAGAGGGTGAAGCTCATTCTGTTATTTGCAAGTCTTTTAGGGATGTGGTTACTAGCATCATGCCTTTTCGACTTTGTCTAACAGCTAGATACCTAATTCCACTGCTTAGATTGACTCCTTCAGGAAACTTGCCTAAGGATTTCTCCTCGTTGAATCTTTCTCTCTCTCTATCTCTATATATATATATATATATATATATATATATATATATATATATATATATATATATATATATATATATGTGTGTATATATATATATATGTGTGTGTGTGTGTGTGTGTGTGTGTGTGTGTGTATCATGAAAGAAATATTCCAATTTTCTGTCTTGTATGTCTCTTCAGATTTCACAGACATCATCATGAAAACCTTCGCCTCGTTACATTGAAAACTGATCTCATCGAAGACAGACTAGACGTTGGTTTTCTCGGCAGAGATTAATTCGGTGTGATATGGGAGTCTGGCAATAAAGGCAGGCATCCACCGTAGACGAAGACTCATATTTTATATTAAAAGTTCCGGATCTTAATTTAAACTTTGGGGTAGTCTCTGGATTATGTATTACATTAATGTGGCGGGCGATGGCCCCCCACATCTACTCTCTCTCTCTCTCTCTCTCTCTCTCTCTCTCTCTCTCTCTCTCTCTCTCTCTTTGATAATGTATATGCAACTTCTCTCTCTTTCTCTCTCTGATGATGTATAAGATGAACTCTCTCTCTGATAATGTATATGAAATCTCTCTTTCTTTCTCTCTCTGATGATGTGTAATATGAAATTCTCTCTCTCTCTCTCTCTCTCTCTCTCTCTCTGATAATGTATATGAAATCTCTCTCTTTTCCCTCTCTGATGATGTATAATATGAAATCCTCTCTCTCTAATCTCTCTCTCTCTCTCTCTCTCTCTCTCTGATTGATAATGTATCTCTTTGATAATGCTATAAATCTCTCTTTCTCTCTGATGATGTATAAGATGAACTCTCTCTGATAATGTATATGAAATCTCTCTTTCCTCTCTGATGATGTGTAATATAGAATTCTCCACTCTCTCCTCACCTCTCTCTCTCTCTCTCTCTCTCTCTCTCTCTCTCTCTCTCTCTCTCTCTCTCTCTGATAATGTATATGAAATCTCTCTCTCTTTCCCTCTCTGATGATGTATAATATGAAATCCTCTCTCTCTCTCTCTCTCTCTCTCTCTCTCTCTCTCTCTCTCTCTCTCTCTCTCTCTTTGATAATGTATATGCAACTTATCTCTCTTTCTCTCTCTGATGATGTATAAGATGAACTCTCTCTCTGATGATGTGTAATATGAAATTCTCTCTCTCTCTCTCTCTCTCTCTCTCTCTGATAATGTATATGAAATCTCTCTCTCTTTCCCTCTCTGATGATGTATAATATGAAACTCTCTCTCTCTCTCTCTCTCATTTTCATCGCACCAGGAACTTTGTCTTAAGCTGCTGAAATGAGTGTATCCTGAATAATAAAAAAATAATCTTAAGTATTGCTACTTAAGCTTTTACTGCAAAAAATATCATAATTATTATTATTTTCGATGTTAATAATACTTCTGTCATCAGAATTGTGTGCGATTTTATAACCACTGTGGAATCCATATATCAGAATTGAAATATATTGGTTAAAATTAAATCTTATAATTTTTTGAGGGTTTATTTCATTTTGAGAATCTGGGGCTAGCAGTAGAGGCCTAACGTATTTCACAAGCTTGACTGAACATAGGATGCGGGCAGGATCGTGTGTTATTATTATTATTATTATTATTATTATTATTATTATTATTATATTATTATTATTATTATTATTATTATTATTATTATTATTATTATTATTATTATTATTAAGTATTCTTTGCAATAACCAATGACGTGCTAAATAAGCTGTCACAAAAAAAAAACTAGAAAAAAATGCTCCGAAGTTTCTTCGGCGCAGCCGAGTTTTCTGTACAGCGGCTACAGCGTATAATCAAGGCAACCGAAAATAATTCTATCTTTCGGTGGTCTCGATATATGGTTATATGAGCCGCGGCCCATGAAACTTTTACCCTCGATCCAGTGATGGCCTATCCTATATCGTTACCAAAAGCACGATTATGGTTAAATTTGACCTTAAATAAAATAAAAACTACTGAGGCTAGTGGGCTGTAATTTGGCATGTTTGTTGATTGGAGGGTGGATGACCAACATACCAGTTTGTAGCCCTCTAGCCTCAGTAGTTTTTTAAGATCTGTGGGCGGACAGAAAAGTGCGGACAGACAGACAAAGCCGGCACAATAGTTTTCCTTTACGGAAAACTAACAGGAAAACAGCAGATTTTAAATGAAATTAAGCTTACATATAGGA
The DNA here is from genome assembly GCF_040412425.1 of Macrobrachium rosenbergii. Taxonomy (NCBI): domain Eukaryota; kingdom Metazoa; phylum Arthropoda; class Malacostraca; order Decapoda; family Palaemonidae; genus Macrobrachium; species Macrobrachium rosenbergii. The sequence continues at coordinate 36,024,499 of NC_089742.1, read as the reverse complement.
AACCTCTTTTTTCAGGTCATCCCGGGAACACAGTACCAATATTCTAACAACTACAGAAGCTCTTTAACCATTCCTCTACAAAATTAATTCCAAGCGCGGTGTCCTTACCTTTAATGTAATCGAAATTTTTTGCTAGCTCAGCTTTTTTTTTTTTCCAAGACAAAGATGAGTAGATGGTTGTTGAGGTTCCTTAACGACCTTCCGTGGTAAGGTATAGGGAATAATTTGCATAGAGGATAAGATGGATTTGTCTAGCGGGTATATACCGTATTAATATACTATTAACCCAGCTGTATAAAGAAGACAGGTATGGAGATGGAAGGATGAAAAAATAATGATAGTAAGGTATTATTATTATTATTATAATTATTATTATTATTATTATTATTATTATTATTATTATTATTATTATTTATTATTATTATTATTATTATTATCACCCAGTTGCATAAAGAGAGAGATACAAAATTGGGAAAATAAAGAAGCAGAAGCAGTAAGAAGGTATTATTATTATTATTATTATTATTATTATTATTATTATTATTATTATTATTATTATTATTGCCCAGCTGCTAAAGAGCGAGATACAGAAATGAGAGAATGGAGGAAAAACAATTAAGTGGTGTATTATTATTATTATTATTATTATTATTATTATTATTATACGAAGAATTATACGCCACCTCTCATTATTATTATTATTATTATTATTATTATTATTATTATTATTATTATTATTATTATTATTATCAAACCCAGTAGCCACCTCGTCCTTTTGTCTCCACAACCTTAACTATTTCAAATGCCCCAATTACCTGGTAATCAATTTGATCTAGTCCATCAGCCGGGTGAAATTACATTATCGATCATTGTCGTTGCAAATAAGCCTCGGATATCCCACACCGAGGAATCCCGAGACAGATACGAGCCTCTATTTTACCTCTTTTACTTTCACTTTTACTCTCTAGTTTACTTTTACTTTCCTATTTCACTTATTTCAGTTTTTACTTTACTGCTTTTGATTTTTATTTAACTGTTACTTCTATTTTACTTTTACTTTCTGTTTTACTTATTAATTTTCTATTTTACTTCTTTTAATTTTTATTTTACTTTTAATTTCTCTTTTTCTTCTGGTACTTTCTGTTTGACCTTTATTTTCTACTTTCACTTCTTTTAATTTCTCTTTTACTTGTTTTACGTCTTTTACTTTCTGTTTTGCTTTCATTTTCTATTTTTACTTGTATTCCCTCACTTCTTCACGTCTTGAAGGACCCCTTTGATTTCGAGGTATTTTTTTTTTAAATGCTGAGGTCGGTGGGGCGGGCAACCTGATGTCCTTTTCTAGCCCAGGGTCGAAGGACACGAAAAAGAATACGGATTAAAAAGTGTTCAGAATTTTTGCATTTTTGAGGAGGTGAATTCTAATTACGTGTTTGGTTTACAGTGTTTGATATGCATTTCTAATTATATACATTATGTATATATAATTTATATATATATGTATATATATATATATATATATATATATATATATATATATATATATATATATATATATATACATATATAAATATATAAAAGATATATATAATATATATATGTATATAATATATAATATATATATATATATATATATATATATATATATATATATATATATATATATATATATATATATATATATATATATAATTACACGTTTCAAGCCCATCTGCCCATAGATGCTACTCACACAACCCACTAATCATCTGGTACATAAGGCTGACTTTGTCGTGAGCACAGTGGCTTTTCCAAGAAAATGGCTTGAAATGCTTTCCACGTCCTTATTATTAATAGCTAACTTGCTTACACTCAAAAGCATGCATTTTCGGCGAGCGTGCGTTCAAGTTAATAAAGATCTATTCTGGCAGTAGCAGTCATTTGTAAACTCGTCTTTGATCTGTGTACTTTTCGGTAGTAAAAACATCGCATTGTGTTCCGGAAACCCAAGAACAAACGTGTTTACTGAACAGCGCTACCTTGACGCTGAATAGCATAACACGCGCTTCTATAAGTGGGGGTGGGGAGAGGGAGGGGGGTTAGCCTTCCTAGTGCCACTGGTATATCGTTGATTTGGCTGGGGTGGGAATAGGTAATGGAAGGTAAAATCGGTCTCTCTCTCTCTCTCTCTCTCTCTCTCTCTCTCTCTCTCTCTCTCTCTCTCTCTCTTTCATTGGCTATCGGAGTAGTGTCTGAATATGGAGGTATTACTTAGCAGTGAATGATGCATATTGAATATTACCAGGATTAATGCAAAATCTCTCTCTCTCTCTCTCTCTCTCTTTGGCTATTGTAGAAGTTTCTCAATATGTTCGTATTACTAAGTATTGAATGAAGAATATTAAATGTTCCCAGGAAAATGCAAAATCTCTGAGTGTCGTTTAGCTTAAATCCGATAATGCCAATAAAATTCTGTTGTAAAGGTTCAGAATTTTTGGAAGTCAGTTATCGAAAGGTTTTGATGCACCCAATGAGAAAAGGGAGTAGCCCATTATTCTGCCTTGGGGGCAAAAATGTATAAAGAAAATGGGTTTGGCTCGAAAGCTGGCTTTTTGTGTCTTTTACCTAATATTCCTACTATAAGAACTGCAATTTCTACTACTACTGTTTTCAGTAGAAAGTTTTGCAATTTTTACAAGCATGACTCATTGAGTACTGTCACTAATTTGTTTCCACTTTCAGTTTCTAAATCTTTTGTGTAATTTTTTTCACTTAAAAAGAAAACAGGGGAAAAAACATATCTCCTGGTCTTATAAGGGTTCCCGGGTCTCCCCACAATACTGCATGCCACTGGCATCTGCAGAAGGTCAGCTGTCTCTCTCTCTCTCTCTCTCTCTCTCTCTCTCTCTCTCTCTCTCTCTCTCTCTCGGTACACAAAGCTCTTGACGTCGATATGACTTGCGGTAAGAAAGAGCAAACAGAAAATTGAAATAGATTCCAGTCCAAGTCAACTGCGTTGGCGTGTGTATTTGTTTGCTTGTATATTCACGGTTTTTTGTGTTTACTCGTTACATGAAAATGGTTGAACAATGATGAATTATTCTTGGACTTGTATTCTCGTCTGCTCTTTTGCCTTCTCTGCTCATATGGTGATTCACTGCCGCTCACATGCGACTCATTTGTTAGTCAATTAAATTTTGGGGTTAATTTATTGAATTTTGGAGTTAGTTTATTGAATTTTGGAATGATTTTATGGAGTTTTGGATTTAATTTATTGAATTTTGGGGCGAATTTATTGAATTTTTGAGTTATTTTATTTAGTTTGGGAGTTAATTTACTGAATTTTGGAGTTGCTTTATTGAAATTTGGAGTAAGTTTATGGAATTTTGAAGTTATTTTATTGAGCTGTAGAGTTAATTTATTGAATATTGGAGTTAATTTATTGAATATTGGAGTTAGTTTATTGAATTTTGGAGTTAGTTTATTGAATTTTGGAGTTATTTCACTTTGGAGTTAATTTATCGAAATTTAGAGCTAATTTATTGTATTCTGGAGTTAATTTATTGAATTTTGGCAGTTAATTTATTGAATCTGGAGTTAGTTCATTGGCCACATGCTTTGTTTCAGATGACCTTCCTTTCAGATTAAAAGACTCGTCAGATTGAGAAAGTCTTGCGTTGGGAGGAAAATTGAGAGACTTTCTTGCTTGTTATTATTCATAAATAAATCCAACCCCATTTGCAAAGTTTGAAGTAATGAGTGTTTATGTAAATCAGGCCATTTTTACGTCATATTATAGTCACAAGAATTGAAATTTAAATTATCAACGAAACATTCTATATCAATATGTAGAACTGAGATATTTGGGGATTTTTTTTTTATTTAAGGGAAGAGAAATCGTTTGTTTTAGAGAATTTAGTTCTTTGCTGTTTCGAAGAAAGAAACTTGGCACCGGAAACGGCTATTCATGGAATGCAGACAATGATATATTTTCTTATATATGTGCCTGGTGTTTGCAAAATTCTCCTCCAGGAAGCAAATGAGAAATAAAGTAACATGGGATATATATATATATATATATATATATATATATATATATATGTGTGTGTGTGTGTGTTGTATATATATTTATATATATATATATATATATATATATATATATATATATATATATATATATATACAAAACATATATATATATATATATATATATATATATGTATATATATATATATATATATATATATATATATATATATATATATATATATTTTTTTTTTTTTCTTGACCTTCCTCAACTTTCACTGGTTTATTTTATCAACATTATCATTATATATATATACATACATATATATATATATATATATATATATATATATATATATATATATATATATATATATATGTGTGTGTGTGTGTGTGTGTGTGTGTGTGTGTGTGGGAGAGGGGTGTTGGTTCCGTGCATCGAGTATACGATCTAGATTTCAAGTACTTTACAGTACGTCCCGATAAGACTAGTTAGTATTCAGCGTTCTCACACGTAGTGAACCTAATCAATTTCAGTTGCCAGGGCACACGCCAGATGACATTTGCTTCTTTGATTGTAGGTTATTCTGAAGTTCAGCGGCACTTCCTGATATTTTGACTTTTAAGTAGCGTAGAACCTGGTTTGTTACTAGCTCGTAGGTTCTCAGGGCTCATTTGACCCACTGCCTTTTACGTAAGACAAGGTTATATATATATATATATATATATATATATATATATATATATATATATATATATATACATATATATATATATATATATATATATATATATATATATATATATATATATATACATACATAAATATATATAAATATATATATATATATATATATATATATATATATATATATATATATATATATATATATATATATATATATATATAATATACAGTATGTGTTGTTGTATGTATGTATGTATGTATGTATGTATGTATGTATATGTAAGATGTACATGTATGTATGTGTTCGTCATTTCCTTTACAAGAATCTGAATCCTTTCAAAACATCTCATCTAAAATTATATTATTTTTACCTAATTCTATAATCTGGTTTCTTCACGAACAATATAATTATGTTGAGCTTTATCTTTAGAACGGATTAGTTTATACACAACCAGCTAAGTTAGCATCACATTAAAGTTCTTTTATTTACTTTTTATTTATTTGTTTTTAGAGTTTTAACATCGTCGTAGCCGCGAAAATGATTTTTACCTTTTAACAGGTATTATGCTACGGATAGGGAAGGAGAGGATGCCAGTTTGTTCCTGATTTGTTCATTCTCTTTCCTGTTTATTTCGTTATTTGTCGGCCTCAGTAATAAGTAGATTCCCTATATATTATTCTTTATTCGTTCCTGATTTTCCATCGTCCTTCCTGGTATTTCTGTTCTTATGATTCACCGAGGAACTCTGACGCATTGCACGTAAATGTCACCTGACTTGATGACGTCATTCGAAGGTCATCAGAATGAAAGCAGATGAGATCATTTGAAGAAAACTATTGAGATGGCCTTTCGTCTGTCCGTCCGCCCTCAGATCTTAAAAACTACTGAGGCTAGAGGGCTGCAAATTGATATGTTGATTATCCACCCTCCAATCATCAAACATATCAAATTGCATCCCTCTAGCCCCAGTAGTTTTTATTTTATTTAAGGTTAAAGTTAGCCATAATCGTGCGTCTGGCACCGCTATAGTGCCAGAAACACAGGCCACCACCGGGCCATGGCTGAAAGTTTTATGTTGTGGCTGAGAGTTTCTATACGCTGTAGAGAAAACTCAATTACGCCGAAGAAACTTCGGCGCATTTTTCACTTGTTTCATTGTATGATCAGATGATCGTCTAGGTGCTTTTATATTTTATTATTTTTTAGATATTCGTAATATCTATGCAATCATTGTTGAAAAACATTTAGATAAATATGAAGTTATTAAAAGTTCATCAGGGTAGGACAAACACTGAAATAACTCCTGTGAATTCTGCAGAGTAAGGTGACCTTTCAGTTATTGGTTCACATTCTGGTCTCGAGATCCTTTGTGGCTAAAGACAAAAAACCTTTAGGGCATTTCTATCAATAACTTTTATAAGAATTGCACACTAACATTCTGATTCTAGGCTATGTATCATGGACTCATTCTAATCTCTAAATATTGTGTTTTAGGGATTTTGTTTTCAGATCTTATTTTTTATTTCATTTGTTTTCACAACAAACGCTGAAACCCAGGGATATATTACTTTAACTTACGGAAACTTGCCAATCCACAAAGTTTAGAAAATGTAAATGGGTAAATTTAAATGTCCTTTCGTGGCCCCAAAACTAGCTACTTATTTCAACTTGCTCTAACTTACTGAGGATTACAGATCTCCAAAGTTTGGAGAACTAGGAAAGTTGGTTTCATGTTGACCAGATAAACAGGAAACGTAAATATCGCAGGCTGTAATGGCCTTGAGACGGGTTTGGGTGTTCCCTTTGGCGAGGTTCTGGGACCTTAACAGTTTGGTTTTTTAGTTTTAATGCAGTGACGATTTGCCTTCTCACGTGTTAATCGTTTGGCTCTGTTGGTTGTGAGAGTACAGAAGTCCACACCAGGCCTCTTACTCTCTTTCACACTGGACCTTAGGTAGAGGCGCCGTGCTGATATAACACCGTCCTAATTTAAACCTAACCCCAGCTAACTTGGTTACTCAGACACTTTTAATAAGGTCAAATATAACTTAATTTAGCAGGGAAAGAAAGGTTACATATTGAGTAATTATTCACAATAGATCTCTTTATGGAACAGTACATGAAAGCTTATGCTCTGCTGCCTGGGTTTTTAGCATTCGCGAATACAATATTGACAGAGACATGTATACTACCTGTACGGGTATGCAAATTTGTCAATAAATAACCTAATGAATATTGATGTCCATATATTCCCCCAGATATACAAATACTGCATATTCTGTAAATGAGCATCTATTACTTGCAGACTTGTGTATGTGTAAACGAGAGAGAGAGAGAGAGAGAGAGAGAGAGAGAGAGAGAGAGAGAGAGAGAGATATGCCATTATACCAATTAGTGCCATCGACGCTGGATTTTTCTTTTATAAGTGGAAAATATACCTGGTAATTATTCACACGTTTTTTCGGGGATAAACCTGATACCTGCAAATCATCCCAGTTTTTAAGGAAAATTGGTTTAACTCGTTACGTGTTTAAAAGATAATGCTATACCAATATTTCGGCACGATTTTCTGGGAGTAGGTAATAAACACTAATGACTTTCAGATAATATAAAGTAAATGATCTCTACCAGGTATAACTTATCCTTTTGATAATATAGAGGTTGATATATCTTTTCTTGTGATGCCTTACCCCCGTAGGGGGATAGTGTCCTCAGTGAAGCTCACGAGGTGCACTGTAGGCATTACTTAAAATTCTTTGCAGCATCACATCGGCCCTTAGCTGCAACCCCTTTCATTCCTTTTACTGTACTTCCGTTCATATTCTCTTTCTTCCATTTTACTTTCCTCCCTCTTCTGACAATTGTTTTATGGTGCAACTGGGAGGTTCCTGACAATTGTTTTATAGTGCAAGTGGGAGGTTTTTATCCTGTTACGCCTTTAAAACCTTTTCACTCTCAATATTCCTTTCAGCGCTGAATGACCTCATAGGTCCCAGCGCTGGGACTTTAGCTTAAATTTTATATTTAATTCATTCATTCATTCCAAGAATGTTCTCTTACTCTTCATATATAGTAATGGATATGGCTACCTGGCGTAATACTGAAGATTTTAATTCTCTTTTCATTCTGTGTAAACCGTACGAGAAACCGAGAGAAGAAAACGCACCATTTTCCAAACATGACACTAGTTAATATCAGGTATTATTCTACGTAATTGAAATTGCGAGTGTCTCTGTTGGTTGGTCAGAGTGCGGAGGTCCACACCGAGCCCACTGACCCTTTTCACACCTTACCACGGCGGCACAATCGAGCGTGATCTAAACCAGCCACCGAAATTGCGAGATTTTTAATTTTGTCACATCATCACGAGATTTGTTTTTCCTTAAGATTTTGTTGGTGCTGTGGCACACGGCGTCTTTTCTTCATTTTTTTTTATTTATACATACATTTAAGTTATCCAGAAGACTTTACTCACTCCGACTGCCGGATTGTCCGAGGCAAAGAAACTTCGGCCTTTCATTTGTTATGGAACCGACTCCAGACTCCGTGACATTTGGTGTCCCGAGAGTCGTTTTCGGCTCAGAAGGCCTAAGAGGAAGGCCCCTTGTGGTGGGTCAAGAACCCCCTCTTAGGAATCGCCGAATGTGGACTACCTCTCGGTTTGGGGTTGAGAGAGAGAACAGGTTTCCGAAGTCCCTCCGCCAACCCTGGAGTCAGACTCCTCTTTTTATTCTTCTTTTTCAGCTTCATTCTAGTCTGTGTAGTAATTTTTAATCAGCTTTATCAAGCTGTTTATATATATATATATATATATATATATATATATATATATATATATATATTATATATATATATAAAAAAATATATATATTATATATATATATATATATATATATAGTATATATATATATATATATATATATATATATATATATATATATATATAAGTATATATATTATATATATATATATATATATATATATATATATGTATATATATATATTGTTCCATCAAATGTATATATATATATACTTTGGAGGTGAAGATATATATATATATATATATATATATATATATATATATATATGTACATTCAGTTCCCATTGAATTCCCATTTCCACCTTTTAACCGAGGACCTAATGTCTAATTAGTCACGGAGGTCAATTACATTTCTCGGAAAATGGATTTAATGCAATCCCGCCCAAACCACCATCTTAGATATATATCAAGTTCCACTGGTGAGGCGAGGCTGTAACCACTGGACTACCAACCCAACATATCTGTCGACCTAA
>NC_089742.1:35985512-36013012 GCF_040412425.1 Macrobrachium rosenbergii | reverse complement strand
ACTGACAAACGGCCGAAATGGGTGTATATAATACTTTGATCCCTGCGGGGCTAGTACTACATCGTCCCAAGGAGCTTCAGCCATGTCTTATGGCCTGAAGGCTGACGATAGACCACGAGTCATCTATAGTGATGTCCGATAAAAGACTGATAATGATCTCGAGGGGCCATTTTTTGATAATATGATCAAGAAGACCCTTAACGTTACTCTCGGAAGATGTATAATGACGAAGAGGACAAGGGAACGGGCCACAATTAATTCTCACGACAGCCGTCGCCTTCCCCGCCTGATGGTGAGTGTTAAACTATCACGGTTTTAGAAATAATTATTGTTTGCGTTGTTTTGCTTGTAATGTACTCAGAACTATTCCATTGTTGTTGTTATCTTGATACGTTTATCCAGTCATAACTCTAGCCCCGTTCGTATTAACGTTGAGGTCAATTAAAGAGAATAAGCATTAATTATTTCGAGGAGCAATTGTTTTGATGTAAAGAGAGAGAGAGAGAGAGAGAGAGAGAGAGAGAGAGAGAGAGAGAGAGAGAGAGAGAGAGAGAGAGAGAGAGTTATTTTTGTCTACTGTGCATGTATGCGAAAGACCCGCTCTATGAACCCGTGGAAGGTCCACATTTCAGGGGCATGTGAAAGGTTTGAAATTTCATATTTTGAAGTATAAGAAGCTTCTGCCTTTTTTCTAGTTCATTTTGAAGGAAATTCCCCAAAATGTTCGGGTATCTTATCAGTCTAGGATAAACAAATGCTCAGCACTGGCTGCAGCGTGCAGTTTGAAAAACTGTCGGGTATATATTAAGCCATTTTCATAACGGCATGGTCGTATATATCTCGGTTATATTACTTGAACGACAACGCATGATGCTTCATATTGTGTCCAGGCCATTTCTGACATCTGTTTCTATCGCAGACGGGATGGGAAAAAAATGTTTTGGATTTTAAGTTAAAACAATACAAGTAACGTGAAGTGAAGAACCTCTTACACACACACACACACACACGCATATACATGCATTGTATGTTTTACTACTATAGAGAGAAGTTGCGTGTAAATCTGCTCTTGTTTATGCTGATTCGTTTTTAGCAAAATTTACAACTGGTTTGTAGAAATACGTATCAAATTAACCCATTCTAAACGTCTTTGCCATTTACAAGTTTTCGTACTGTCATTAACCATTAAATTATTCTTGCTAAATTGATTTTAATCACTTGAAATTTAATGGATATACGGACTTGTGGAAACAATGTGTATTATGTGAGGGGGACTTACACCGTGTTAGAAAGCTAGTCGGCTGCTGGCCAAGAGCACTCCATCTGTTGGGGGACCATGTATGGTCATTTACGTGTGACAAGAAACAAGGGCTCCTTGCTTATCGTCACACAGACGTGAAACGATATCAGCCTCTCCGTGTTAGTTACTCCTGTCTGACCAGGTTAGACTAAGCCAGTGGTTCTCAACCTTTTTATTACCACGCCCCCTCTAAGAGCTGGTCCTTCCCTCCACGCCCCCCTTGCATCCATAAGTAAAATTCCCTCCCATATTAGGAGGAAAATAAAAAAAAAGAGAAAGAGGAGGAGTTTCGAGGGACAGGGAGGGAGGTAACAACATAAAATAATGGTAAAGCCTTAGCGAGTCTTAAGAATGGTAGACTATAGGAAACTAACGTTATAAGGCGATACATTTGCATTTTTTTTATAAACTTCTGAATATTAGTTCCTCACTCTTGTTGAGAAAATAACGAATATAATTATGGAATTTTTAAATTTTCCCTAGGCCTCGCGCTCCCCTGGAAATTGCTGACGCCCCCCAGATTGAGAACCACTGGACTAAGCAATGAATTTATCCGTTTCCGTCCGTTCTTTCGATTGTTTTGGTGTAATTGTTTGAACTAAAGTTATCTAAAAAAGCTTTTGGTAGATTTCATCGGAATTATGTGGTTGTGGTGAGCATTGGGCGTTGTAAATGTTGATTGGCAAAGTACAGATGGATATCGGATTTCTTACGATGGCAGAGTATCCGTGCCGTAAAGCAACGGGAAAACACCCCTATCGAACGACCTCTTGAACGTAGCTCTAGTCTCATGCTGTAGGGAAGCTCATGTTGTAGCGTTAATCTTAGGCGGCGCAGATAGTGAAATGCCTCTAGATCATTAATCGTAGGCCTGTATAGTGGATGAAGTTGAACGAGAGCCTGAAGTGACGCCAGAAAATTGCAATTAATCAGTTAAACGAGAACCAGGGTCTGCGAGATCCCAGCTTCAAGCTGTTGTCTAATACTACAGGTCAACAACGCTGACGTGTCAGTAGAAGCTGGTTCCAGTTTGTCGTGTATTCAATATATATATGTATATATATATATATATATATATATGTATATATATACATATATATATATATACATACATATATATTCATATATGTATATATATATATATATAATATATGTATATATATACATATATATATGTATATATACATACATACATATAGTTAGTCATATTAGTGGGATAAATTACAAGATTACTAGAGTCATGTTAGTCGTGGTGTTATTGAATGAATGTCCAGTTTCATATATTGGTCTCCATTAACCGTATGACTTTGTGTATAGGACGGTGAGCCCACAACAGAGCTAGGCAAAATGAGGTTATTCAGAGAGAGAGAGAGAGAGAGAGAGAGAGAGAGAGAGAGAGAGAGAGAGAGAGAAATGGTAATGAAAATTTCGTTTTATGTGAATGCAGCGCAGGTAAAACTCATAGGAAACCGACTGTGACATTTTTCTCCACCGAAATAGCTGATATTTGTTTTCGTTCATGAGAGAAGCGCCACCAAAGAATAAAATGGCAGTGTTTATTATTCTCCCGGATTTATTCCCCGCAGTATTTATCCCCGAACCATTGTGTACGATTCACAACATTGTCCCGCCCGCTCGAAGCTGACAGCGAGAAACAATACTGGAGGATACATTGTTGCGTCGAGTTAAAAGATGCTTCATAAGCTTTAACTCGGTTAATGACCTGCACTTTTTCTTTGATGATGAGTGATGTTGGCGTTTATGTATTTATATCTATTTTTAAGGGGTTGGGGTTTCTGACATATTGTAATTTGTTCAGTATACTAAGTTTCGGAAAGTAAATGTTTAGTCATTATTTTGGGAATACTTCAGAACGAAAGAATGTTCGAATTCCTCTTCTGGTCAAGGTGGTGCGATGTAGCTGTTGCATCTTTATGTTGAAAAATGACTTTGCTGTTGTACATTTTGTAAAGATAGGTTGATAAAGATTCAAACCTCGTAGAACTTACTAGGGAAGCCTTTGATACGGGACTAATTAGCGAAGCAAGATCGTACAAGATATAGGCCTACATGATAAAAGACGGTTGAAAATCAGCTCAGCTTTGAAGAGAGCAATACTGAATTTAACGTATTTACCGAGTCTGTTCATAGTTCGTGTTGATGTGGTTCTACTTGTTCGTGAGGCTTTTGTTTACTAAAGATATTCCTGGTAGTATTTACGATCATGTTGTTATTTACTTACCACCAACCGTGCACACACATTTATTCAGGTGTGTTCGCTGTATTTAAGGGAAAACGGCCTAATCTCTCTCTCTCTCTCTCTCTCTCTCTCTGCACGATATACTCTAGTGTTGCTAGTTTATCTCTCTCTCTCTGCCTCTGCACGATATACTCTAGTCCTTCTTCGTTTACTCCTCACTTGGTCTCTAATTTGCTTGTTAATTTTAACTCGTTTTACCTTCACTTGGTTTTATCTGCACGAGATACTTGCAAAGTGTTGTTAATTCTCTCTCTCTCTCTCTCTCTCTCTCTCTCTCTCTCTCTCTCTGCTTCTTGCTCTGTGCCAGTTCAGTCATGACTTCCAGTGCTATCAGATAGTCTGCCTTTTTGGAGCCGACGGTAAAGATTGGCAGCCGATATCATTATAACCTATGGTAGGGGCTGAGAACCAGCTCCAATTGGGGACAGCGATATCGGTTGTGATGCAAATCCAAACCAAAGGTATAGGCTAGTTATTTTGTTTTTTTTTTAGGGGGACAGAAATACCCAGCTTGAAAAGAAAAAGAGGCCCGTATATTTTGTAGCGGCAGGGGGTTGGGGGTGGGAGATGGAGCTCTGAGTAGGAGAGCAGTATCGAGTTTTTTTGGAGGGGGGGAGGAATAGGAAGGGGGGAGAGTGTTAGTTTGGCGTTCACTGTATGGTTTTCACAGCTAAAAATCATTTTCGATTGTCATGTATGTTGTTTTGTCAAGTATGTTGTTTTAAATAGAATTCTGTAAAAAAAAAAGCCGAGGTGAAAATCTGAAATTTACGATTATCAAACGTAGCTGAAAGTAAAACTTCTTGATTATACTTACTTGAAAGTGTAGAGTTATATATTTGAAAATCAAAATTTTAATGATCAGACACAATTGAAATTTCAACTAACCTGAAATGCTTTCGTATCATAAATCAGTTGGAAGTCAAAATTGACGAGCGCCAAGACGTAGCCTAGATTCTGAATTACGAGTATTAAGAAAGAGTTTGATGAGTTAATTTACTGGTTTCTGATTCGGTTTCATGACCAGTTTTCCGGTGCGAAGACTTGGATGTGATATTATAAACTTATAAGCATTGTCTATAGATGACACTGCAGTTTTGCTGGTTGACAGCCTTCGCTTTCGAGTAAATAGATATGGTGGAAAGTCTTCAGATTACAGTTGAAAGCCTACACATCCGCCAGTAATATATTGGTGGAAAGTCTTCAGATTTCAGTTGAAACCTACATATCCGGTAGTAATATTTGTGTGTGTGTGTGTGTGTATATGTATGTGTATATATATATATAGAGAGAGAGAGATATATATATACAGTATATATATATATATATATATATATATATATATATATATATATATATATATATATATATATATATATATATATATATATATATATATATACACACACACACACAAATATTACTGCTGATATGTAGGCTTTCAACTGAAATCTGAAGACTTTTCCAATTAAATATATATATATATATATATATATATATATATATATATATATATATATATATACACACACACATATTACTGCTGGATATAGGCTAACTGAAATAAAGACTTTCCACCAAATACCAGAAAGGAGTATTGTGTGTGTGTGTGTATACAAATACATACATACACACACACACACACATATATTATATATATATATATATATATATATATACAGTATATAATAAATATATTATATACATATATTATTGCCAGATGTGTAGGCTTTCAACTGAAATCTGAAGGCTTTCCACTAAATCTGTTGAATCGAAAACAAACAAATTGAAGTGTCATAAATTTATAATATATCTAAGTCTTCATACAGAAAATTGGTCACGAAAACCGAAACAGAAACCAGTAAATTAAAATGTATATATATACATATATATACACGCACACACACACACACATATTATATATATATATATATATATATATATATATATATATATATATATATATATATATATATATATATATATATTATACAGCAGCATATATAAATGAAGTTGTTAGTCATCAAAAGTAATTGATGTGCTTGAGAGTATTTGATGAGAATTATCATAAAGGGGGAATTTATATATGATAATGAATAAGATTGAAGCGAACCTGACATGGGACCCATTCAGCGACTTGATGGCGCGGTGGTAACGTCCACCGGAGTCGCTGAATGGGTCCATGTCAAGGGTCTGCGTTCTGATGGTACTTATTAATTTATCACTTATATAAATTCCTTCAGTGATAATTCTCCATCGGAGATACTCGAGGTAGCGTGAATTTGATATTAAACGACATTTGTAGCTTCATGACTGTATATAAATCACGCAGATAAAAATTTCTATATATATATATATATATATATATATATATATATATATATATATATATATATATATATAAATGTCATATCATATGGTGTGTGTGTTATACGGGTGCAGTATAAATATTGCTTTTCTCTATATCCGGCCCTCACTTCTATTACATTTAAAATTGGGACGCCACTGGGGAAAATGGATGGATCACTCGAACAAATAAGTCAAATCGTAAATAATGTTTTGCTTCTGTTTCTGTTTGTTTTGTTTCTTGGAATTGTTTGCATGAATCTTGCTCAGAAAAATGTTTGAGCAAATGCAAATGCAACGGGCTTTATTTTTTTAGGGTTGAGTATACTCTTCCATGTGAGAGTTTGCCCTGTTATTAGGTAATTTCTGAAAGACCTTGAGGTCTCGAAATGTTTGAGTTTCAGTAATATCGTTCTGTTTTAGACATTCAGTAATGGTGTTTCTATTTAGACATTGTTGTTCAGTGTTATGGATGGGACTTATATATTTAAATTAGTGCATTTTTTCTCAGTTGGAAGGGGTGTTATGAATTTGGTCTTGTAATAGTGTAGGAACTCAAAGGAAAACGGAAATTAGTGTCCTTCTGAGCAAAAATTAATGTTCTCAGCAAATAAATTTGTCCTAAGCAAAATATTAGCGCCCATCTGAGATCAAATTAGTGTCCTGAGCAAAAAAGAAATTAGTGTCCTTCTGAACGAAAAATTTAGTGTCCAAACAAAAGAATGAGTGTCCATCTGAGCAAAAATTATAGTGTCCTTAACAAAAATGAGTGTCCTGAGTAAAAGAGTTAGTGTCCTTTTAATCAAAACGAAATATTCCTGAGGACTTAGGTGAATAATACAGTATTACGAAAGAAAGTATTGTACATTAGGTAATCAATTAATAAAACAATTCCAAGAATTAACTGCGTCTTTACAAAGCAGTAATTGTATACTGAATTCATAAGAAAAAGCAGTCTAGGGTTCAAAGAAATTTGATAACACGATGATATAGGTTCAACGTTTTTATTTTATATTTTATTTTTTATATTTTTATGACGCCCTCTGAGACCTTGTGACCTAGCGAGAGGCCCCTGGCCAGTAATTGGGTCAAAAGATCAGCAGCAGGAGCAGCAGCCCTGAGGTCCTGAGGCCAAGGGTTTATATATTGGGTCTAATAACGAAGAGCTTTGAGTGCCAATTAGGTGCTTGCAGGAGAGTGCCTCTCGAGGACCCCCCCCACTCCCTTCTTTCTTCCCTCCTCTCCCCTCCTTCTCCCTCCCCCTTCCTCTCCCCTCTCCCCCCACTCAGACGTCCCTCTACTTATACCCCATTTTTATCCATGTTCTTCGAAATAATTTCTTACCCTTCCCTGTCCCCAACCTCCCCTCCCCTCCCCTCCCCTCCCTCCTCCACTCCCCCCTCCTCCAACCCCTCCTTTCCTCCTCCACTCCACTCCCTCCCTTCCTCAACGACCCTTCCTCCCCCAACCTCCTCCACATCCCCTTTCCTCCCCTCCCCTCCCCTCCTCCTCATCCCTCACTTGTCTCCTGAAAGTTGCCTGCCTGTAGCCGGTGACAAGGAAACGGATACAGAGAGTTATATAGAAATTCAGGTACAAATGGGGAGTGTTGATAGGTCAGGGGTTTGAAGAGATGTTATTGTCCCCTGAGAACACTTGTCTCATTCATGGTTTTTTTATCTTTCATTCATCTGATGACCAGTTATCTATTAAATTATCTGACGTATGTTTATATGTGTGTATATATATTATGTATATATGTATATATATAATATAAATTATATATATTATATATATATATATATATATATATATATTACATATATATATAAAGGTTCAAACACTGGTTTACACGACAAAACCATATACATTTCCGAATAAAAAAACTTGGGTGTTCGTGATCACTGGTGAATACAAAAGTTTATTATGTATAGCTTATTTTGGTTTTGTTTTGTGTAAACAGTGTTTTTATGGGTCTTTTGAACTTTATAGAACACTTAGATTACAGTGAGTATATATATATATATATTTTATATTTATATATATTATATATATATGTGAAATATATATATTTATTTATATATATAATATATATATATATATATAATATAATATATTTTTATTATATGTATATATATATATACATATAAATATATATATATATATATATATATATATATAATATATATATATTATATACATATATATATATATATATATATATATATATATATATATATATATATTTATATGTAAATATATTATTTATATATATATATATATATATATATATAATAAATATATATTTATATATATGTAACATAAATATATATTATATATATATATATATAAATTCATATATATATATATATATATATATATATATATATATATATATATATATATATATATATATATATATATTGTCCTTCCTGGACATAAAGAATCCATGGTATGTTTGTCATGACCATCATAAAAATCATGGAGAAGGTGCTGTTACGGCAATTTATGTTTTATTACTTCCCGTAAAATGACATTTCATAATAATATGGTAAGACTTTTCTTTGTTATGGATGTGGAGCGCGAGTTCGTATCCTCGACGGCGTCGTGTTACTTCTCGCCGTTTTTATTTATTGTTTATTTCAGGCTCGTGTATACCACTTGTGTTTGGGTGTGATTACTCTTGTAGAAAGGGATATGCATTGTAATGGGAATGAAGAAATGGACGGGATATGGGATGATGCATGGCGTTGCCCTCACACGTTTCCAGAATTGTATAGGCAAATATGTATTGTTTTCTAGTTTAAAAGAAGAAATAGAGAATAAGGAAAAAGTTTTTGTAATGAATTTGTGTACAAGGCCACCAGCTATGTGATGTGTGTGTGTATGTATATATATATATATATATTATATATATATATATATATATATATATATATATATATATATATTTATATATATAAATATATATATAAATGTATATGCTATATGTATATGTATGTATGTATGTATTTATCCATCTATCTATTTGTATATGTGTGTGATACACATTACAACACACACACACACACACACACATATATATATATATTATATATATATATATATATATATATATATATATATATATATATATATATATATATATATATATATATAAAATAAAATGTGTGTGTGTATTTTGTCAAACACGCGTGACTTCTTTTACATTCACGGATATTAAGCCATAAATATCGTTTAATATACAATTCACTATAGCCTACCTTTGGGAGTAACTTACACCCAGGGGGAATTATAATGGACAAGTAGCCTACTTATTCACCGGAGGGACGAACCGCCGCGCTGCCTGGTCTAGAAAAACGATAGATAGTGACCTGACCACTGCGCCATCTAGCGTAAGTTAGTACCGTGATTTCTCGTCAGAGCATGTGAACGTATAATTGTATAAGAGTTAAGAAAGTTAAATCGGTTGTCAGCTACAAGACAAATTATATGGCAGGGCAGAAAAAGGCATGGTGAATCTATTTTGTAAAATTTGTCTTGTTAAAATGGAGAAAATATGAGTGAAGCGCAACCTATTTCACGATGTCTGAGCAAATTGCGATTATTTTACGTATGAAAATTAAATTCTTGTAATAGAGGAAGATTGCCTCGTGCAAAAATTCACACTAGATCAACTACGTTTAAGTTTAATCCCAAAATATTTTAACAGCAAATATCACGAAAATAACGATGATAATTCTTTCCCATAACAAATGTAAAAGGAAGATGAAACACTAAGGAAGGTAAAAAGTAAAAAAAAAAAAATTAGAAGACAGTAATAACTCCCAATAAATCGACTAAGTGTAAATTTAATTCAAAATAATTTAAACGACGAAATGTCACAAAAATACTATGTTAAATCTTTCCCAAAACAAGCATAGAAGGAAGATATAATAATAAGGAAAGCCAAAAGTAAAAAAAAAAAAACTAAGATTGTAGACGAATAAAGAGAAAGACACA
Source organism: Macrobrachium rosenbergii (assembly GCF_040412425.1). NCBI lineage: Eukaryota > Metazoa > Arthropoda > Malacostraca > Decapoda > Palaemonidae > Macrobrachium > Macrobrachium rosenbergii. The sequence goes on along the minus strand of NC_089742.1, from coordinate 36,003,104 downwards.
AAGGGGCTAATTTCCTCCGCGTTTAAAAATATTCCCCTCATTCCCCTTCCGGCCAATTTCATTTTTGAATTTTCCCCGTGGCTGCTTTTCCTCCTCCTCCTCCTCCTCCTCCTCCTCGAGAACCTCAAAGGAAATGATTGGAATTACGAAATAAAATGGAAGAGGAAAATGAGAAAATATTCGGCATCTGTTTAAAAAGGTGAAAACGGAAAATAAATGTGCATAAAAGGCGAGAATGAATTGAGTTCCAAAATATGGGAGAAGAAATGGGCGAATATTCTGATTAAAAAAAAAAACGATAAATAATTGGTATAAAAGGCGAAGAAAGAATTGAATTACAAAATAAAATAGAAAAAGGAAAATGGAAAATATTCGGCATTTGCTTAAAAGACAAAATATTAAAATAAATCTTTTTTTTAAAAAAGGGCGAATGATAAAGAGAATAACGACGCAATATAAATGAAGAAATTACTGCATTAGAGAACAGAAAATATAATACAATACTGAGTAAAAAAGTTAAAATAGAAAGAAAGGAATGTAAAAAATAGAAAATACATTGTATAAAAAAAGGCGAAGACTGAAAAGAATAAAATGCAAAGAAATGAAGTAGTTATGCGTCAGAGAACAGAAAATACAATAAAATATTAAATAAAAAAGCGAAAAAACGTTAAAAAAACAGAAACACGTCTGCATGAAAAGACGAAGAACGAAAAGAGTATAGATGCAAAAGAAATGAAGTAGTTACTGCATTAAAGAACAGAAAATAAAGTAAGATACTGAGTAAAAATAAAGTTAAAATAGAAAGAAAGGGAATGTTTGTAAACAGGCGTCCGTGAGTCCACTACACCAGATCGTAATGAGTTCATTTGGATTCACATTCCAATATTTCTGGGCTAATCATTTGCAGGGGGAGGTTCTTTTTGTTGTTTCTGAAACATGGGCTGGTGGGGAAGGAGGGACCGGTTGTTGGGAGACTCTCTCTCTCTCTCTCTCTCTCTCTCTCTCTCGCTAGTATTTCTTTCTCATGGAGACTTAGTATTTTTCTTCCTCTATCACGAAGATCTAGTATTTATTCTTTCTCACAAAGAGTCATTCTCTCTCTCAAGCAGATAAGAATTATGTAAATCTACAAGAGTACTCCTATTGGTTCCATGTGCCTTACTATAAAAGACATCCGGCCGCTTATACCAGACTCCTTTAAGTCTACCGCAAGTTTGTCACACTCTTGTTTGTCACGTGTCACATTAAGATAAATAGCCGCCCACGCAAGACCCCTACGTTCTGCTGCAAAGTTAACCACTCGTCCGATTCCGTTCTTCTCGTCGGCGTATCTTGAGCCGACGCGACGCGAGAGGACCCAGAACTGATGCCATTAAAATATCGGGGATAAAAGGTGACCTTTCCGTAATCTCGTTTCGCAATCGGACATTGATATTTGGGGTCTAATAATGTCGTTATTGGATGCTCTGCATAGGATAACAGGCTTTGAAACCTGATAATGCTTCCTCGCGTTTCCGCCAGCGCCCCCGGGGCCGATCGCAGTTATTGTAAATGACAGGTGCCGCTGATGAAAGTATGGATAAAGTCTCCTGAAATTGATATCAATTTAAACTTAATTATTGGTATCATTTACGTCTAAGCTTGGTTAGATATTCCTATAAGAATATTGATTCTTTTGACGCATTGTGGCTGTCTCTCAGGGCGAATATTATCTAAGGATAAGATATTTTTTTTAATCTGACACTTAAATTTGGATAAGTTTTCTAGGATAGTTGGCAACGTTGTTATTCGAATGTAAGATGTTGCCAGTCTTTTAAAAATAACGTACTGATTAATACATTGTCATGGTGGTTCTGATATTCATATTTTAGAGGTCAATGTTACACGAGAATATTGATTAATGCAGTGCTATTGTTGGTTTAGGAAGAGTACATATAGGTACATTGTTTTGTATAACTGAATCACGAAAAAATGGAGCGTGATAAATATATAACAAAAACAAGATCCACGAAGGAAAGAGAAACAATGGGAGTGCTGCAAGGCCTTTCTGACTTATCACCTTTCCTTAGCAGACTGAAGAAATATAACAATAAGTTTACAAAGAAAGCTCATATAAATGACAGATGGGGTTGTAAGAAAAAATATGTACCTGGAATCCAACACAATTGAAGAATTAGTAGAACTGCAAAACAGGGTTAAATATTTACGAGGTTTTACAAAGGATTAGGATTAACCGTTCAAAAGTAGGGACAGAACTAATAAAAGATTATACAAGGAGGTGCCTGACCACCAAAAAATGTTATAAAAGTACAACTATAGTAATTCTTTTTTGTAAACAATAACAATTTTTGCAAGACGAAACATTTTTACAAATACAAAATTATATTAACATACGAATATATAGAAAATGTATATAAGGTGACTAATTTGTAATTGTCAGTGATTTCATCTTTTTAGTCGTTCTGAACATTTTTCTAATTCAGGGGGTCCAAATACATGCCAGGGTTACAAGCCAAAATTACAGCTGAAGTAAGCTGTATGCTAGCGGGATTCTAAAAGATTTCTTGAAGAAAATTTTTCGATCTGGCAATCACTGAACTTTCAGTCCAATTTATCCTGTGGAGTTTTCACTTAAATGAATGAATATAGTATTGATGTTTGCTCAGTTTTAACAGAATACCTATGTTGTTTCATACGTACATCTAAATCTTTGCCAGATTGGCCAATATAAAAACAGGGCAATCCAAACATGGAATTTTATACATTATGTTGTTGTTTTCTTTTAGGGCTATTTTTATTAACATTTTTTAGTGTGTTATTATAGGAAAAAATAAGGTTACATTAAAAGATTTTAACAGTGATCTTATGTTATCAAACCACTAAAGTAAGGCAAGCTAAGAATGTTCTTAGGGGTTTCTTTTCTTCATGTTACTTTACTATAAAACTATATAACAAATATCTAGTATATGAAGAAGGATAACATTAATCTGTCCTTATTTTTCTTGTGTAAGATTTCTTGATCCAAATACTGGGGACTGACATTGTGCAAAGCTCGTAAAATGTAGAAGAAAAATTGATATTTTGATATTAAGTGATGGCCTGAATAAAATGGACGTGTTGTTGGCTGGTTCCCTATAAATACTGAATTTGCATTGAAACGGTTCTATGTATTAAAACATCTAAGAAAGGGAGGCACTGTCTCTTTTCTAACTCTAAAGTTATTCAAAATAGAGAGTAAATAATTTACATCAATACCAGCAGGCAAAAACAGTTAAAATATCGTCAATATATCTATACCACTTTAAAGGAGTATAAATGATAGTAAACATCGTTTTTCAAAGAATTCCATAATATAAGTTTGAGAGGAGTGGGGATAAAGGGCTGCCCATTGCCATAACAAATATTTGTTGGTTAAATTCACTCATTGAATATAAACTTACAATCACAGGTGCACAACCTAGTGAGTGAAATAATATGACTTACAGGTAGATGTAATTGATGATGAATTAGTTCATTGCCAAGATACTATAAAATAGAATCTATAGGGACTTTAGTAAAAGAGAACAAAACATCAAAACTGACGAATCTGTCAGTGAGGCAAAAGTGATTTTGTTTAATTTATCAGCTAAATCTAGACAATTATATATGTGAATCGAAGTTAGTTCCAAGTAACGGGGACAAGAGCTTGGAAATATATTTCGAAAGTTTATGTGATACTGAGCCAACAGTACTGTAATAGGGCTGCATAGGGATTATTTTCTTTGTGCGTTTTTGCCAATCCGTACAAGTAACGTAACGAGGAAATTTTTACTGACAACTGACTTATTACTTATTTATCTTTAAGGATTTTTTCAATCTGCTATTGTAATTTTTTATGACCTGATGAAGGGGATTTTTTGTCATTTTTTTGTAAGTCGTATCATCATCCAGTGGGGCTTGCATACGAGATATGTAGTCAGCTTTATCGAATAGTATTGTAATTTTAGATAAAGCTCACTACGTATCAGAAATAGAGAATGAAATAAAAGTGTTCCGAACTATAGACTAAAATAAGTGTTCAGAACTATAAATTAGAATGAGTGTTCTGAACTATAGAGTGAAATAAGTGTTCAGAACTACAGACTAAAATATGAGTGATCAGAATTGTAGAGTAAAATACAAGTGATCAGAAATATAGAATAAAGGGAAAGTTAAGTCATAATAGGTACAACTTGGGTAATGTGAACAATGATTTTTATTCGTAATAGTTTTAACTTTGATCCAGTTGAAAAGGCACTTAAGACATTATTAATAGTTGCGAATTTTTATCTATATTTTTTGTTTAAATAACTACAAGTTATTTTAGTGTTTTTATAACTGTACATTGTGTATTGGATTAATAATGAATGTATTTTAGATATATAACTTGCGCCATTAATCTGTCTTGTTTAATTTATTTATTTCTCTCTCTCTCTCTCTCTCTCTCTCTCTCTCTCTCTCTCTCTCTCTCTCTCTCTCTCTCTGGGCTTCGTTTTGTATGATTTCACCTTAGGGCAAAACTTGAGACAAATTTTATGGACAAAACATTATCTTTGCTTTACTACCTTCAGATGGGAAATGTAACTCTGTATGCATTTACGATCGTGGGATTCACGTGAACCCAATAAAGAAAGGCAGTGCATAAGTTAACTAGGCGGAAATGTCATTCTCGTTATTTAGACCCATTACCGAACTCGTTGTGAAAAAGTTCGCAGCCTCTCTACAGATTTCTTATTTAACGAGAGGGAAGTTTAGTCCCATTTTGTCATTCGTGTTTCGTACGTGGCCTCGCCGGAATTCGAGGTAATCCACGTGCATTCTGCTGTGGGCAAAGTTTCAGTCTTTCTCTGTTGGTTTGTGGTACCTCAGTGTTACTTTGTTTGTTTGCTATACCTCAGTTTGACTCTTTTGTGTGTTTGCTATACCTCAGTGTTACTTTGTTTGCTATACCTCAGTTTGACTCTTTTGTGTGTTTGCTATACCTCAGTGTTACTTTGTTTGTTTGCTATACCTCAGTTTGACTCTTTTGTGTGTTTGCTATACCTCAGTGTTACTTTGTTTGTTTGCTATACCTCAGTTTGACTCTTTTGTGTGTTTGCTATACCTCAGTGTTACTCTTTGTTTGTTTGCTATACCTCAGTTTGACTCTTTTGTGTGTTTGCTATACCTCAGTGTGACTGCGTTTGTTTGCTGTGAATAAGTGTGACGCTTGTTTGTGTGCTCTACCTCATGTGACTTGTTTGCTGTACCTCAATGTGACCCTGTTTACTTGCTGTACCTCAGTGTGACTGTTTGTTTGCTGTACTTCAGTGTGACTATGTTTATTTGCTGTAGCTCAGTGTGACTGTGTGTTTGCTGTACTTCAGTGTGACTGTTTGTTTGCTGTACCTCAATGTGACTTGTTTGTTTGCTGTACCTCAGTGTGACTGTGTTTGTCTGCTGTGCCTCAGTGTGACTTGTTTGTTTGCTGTACCTCGGCACGACTCTGTTTGCTGTGCCTCAGTGTGACTTGTTCGTTTGCTGTACCTCGGCACGACTCTGTTTGCTGTGCCTCAGTGTGACTTGTTCGTTTGCTGTACCTCGGCACGACTCTGTTTGCTGTGTCTCAGTGTGACTTGTTCGTTTGCTGTACCTCGGCACGACTCTGTTTGCTGTGCCTCAGTGTGACTTGTTCGTTTGCTGCTGTGCCTCAGTTTGACGTATTCATTTGCTGTACCTCGGCACGACTCTGTTTGCTGTGCCTCAGTGTGACTTGTTCTGTTTGTTGCACTTTCGCACGACTCCGTTTGCAGCCAGTGTGACTTGTTCGTTTGCTGTACCCCGGTACGACACTGTTTGCTGTGCCTCAGTGTAACTGTATTTGCTGTACCTCAGTGTGATCCATTTAACTCCCACTAGATTCAGACGATCTGTTGCAAGAGTCTGAGTTTTTTTGGTTTTCTGTAAAAGAAAACTATTGCGATGGCTTTGTTCGTCCGTCCGCACTTTTCTGTCCGTCAGATTCTTAGTCTTACTGAGGTTAGAGGGCTGCAAATTGGCATGTTGATCATCCACCCTCCAATCATCAAACATACCAAATTGTAGCTCTCTAGCCTCAGTAGTTTTTATTTTATTTAAGGTGGTCTGCCATAATCGTGCATCTGGCAACGACATAGCACAGGCCACCACCGGCCCGTGGTTAAAGTTTCATGGGCTGTGGCTCATACAGCATTATACCGAGACCACCAAAAGATAGATCTATTTTCGGTGGCCTTGATTATACGCTGTAGCGGCTGTACAGAAAATTCGATTGCGCCGAAGAAAATTCGGCGCATTTTTTACTTGTTTACTTTTCGTTACCAATAGGCTAACTGTGTGGAACTCGTCGTCCATTGCTGGGTGTGAAATTATGTCATCACTTTTAACTATATTCGCTAATTACGCAGTGACACGCATCTGGAGCTTTAGAATTATTTAGATTTTTAAGTTACCCAAAAATATATGTTCCCGTGTAAAGGATTTTGAGATTTTAATATGAAGAGTGTTTAAACCATAAAGATTTGTTTTCGGTTAAAGGATTTCAAAGATATTAATTCTGGAGTTTTTAACACGAGGAATATTAAATTCCAAGAAATATATTCCAAATTCTTATGGAACGGTCGTAGTCAAATTCAGACGTGGCTGTATATGGCAGCCTCATTTTAAGAATCCCAAAACTTCCCGTGATTCAGTTCGTGTGTTTTATTCTAAGAAAACAAGTTGATTTCAGACTTGATTTCCGAATTCTTTGGTTAATATGGTGATTTGTTAACTGAGCCTAATAATGAGAAAATGAAACAATTCCAATATTTATTTGTTTTCCTTATTTCCTGACAGCTATTTGTTCGTATTTGTAAGTTTCATTTCAAGATAATTTTCTACGCCAACATTTGCACGTTTAATCTCATTGTAAACAAAAATTCAGTCATATTTATCATTTCCCTCGCCGTCGTTACCGGCGTCGTCATCATTAAGCCTTATTACGTAGCATCATTTCCAGTCAGGTCAACAGAACCGTCGTCCATCTTAGTCTTGACATTCTTCTGTCAGAATCGACGCTCTTGGAATCCCAGATTCTCTTGTCGTGAATTTTTCCCTTCCGTCAAAGTGACGTCTCTGTCCTAATACATTGTCATTATATCTGTCTGTTTGTCTGTTTCTTTCCAAATTTTTATTTACAAGTTTTTTTTCTCCGTGGCATTTTGATATGCTATATATTTTGTTTACTTAAAATGTCAGCCTGTATTTCACTTCCATTTCCGGCCTGTATCCCCCTTCTATTTTCGGTATGTATTTAATTTCCGTTGTCAACCTATATTTCACTTCCAATTTCAGTGTATTTTACTTACCTTGTGGGTCTGTATTTCACTTCTCTTATCGGTCTGCATTTCACTTCCATTGTCAGTCTGTGTTTCACTTCTGTATTCTGTTCGTGTTTCACTTCCATTGTCAGTTTGCACTTCCCTTTCTTGTCGGTCTGTACTTCACCTCCATTGTCAGTCTGTATTTCCCTTCCATTGTCAGCTTGTATTCCACTTCCATTGTCGGTCTGCATTTCACTTCATTTGTCAGTCATTATTTTATTTCTATTGTCGGCCTGTATTTCACTTCCATGTCAGTCTGTATTTCCCTTCCATTGTCTGTCTGTATTTCACTTCCACTGTGAGTGTTTTTCACTTCCATTGTCGGTCTGTATACCACTTCCATTATCGGTCTGTTTTTCACTTCCATTGTCAGTCTGTTTTCACTTCCGTTCTCGGTTTGTCTTTCACTTCCATTGTCAGTCTGTATTTCACTTCCATTGTCAGTCAGTATTTCACTTCCGTTCTCAGTTAGTATTTCACTTCCGTTCTCGGTCTGTATTTCACTTCCGTTCTCGGTCTGTATTTCACATCCGTTCTCGGTCTGTATTTCACTTCCGTTGTCAGTCTGTATTTCACTTCCATTATCAGTTTGTATTTCACTTCCGTTCTCGGTCTGTATTTCACTTCCATGGTCAGTTTGTATCTCACTTCCGTTCTCGGTATGTATTTCACTTCCGTTGTCAGTCTGTATTTCGGTAGCATTGTTGACTTCCATTGTCGGTCTGTTTTTCACTTCCATTGTCAAACTGAATTCACTTTCATTGTCAGTGTGTATCACTTCTATTGTCGGCTTATATTTCATTTCCATTGTCGATCTTGCCTCTAATTCCCATATTTATCCCCATTACTCGCTGTATTTCTTCATAGAACCCGATTTCAGGGGAAGTAGGTATTTTATGGTGGCTATTTTCTGTCCCGAGAGGATTAAAAATCCGACGGTAAAGCTCAGAAATTATGGCGCGGAAATTGTACCACCTGGATGTTATTTTTCTTCTTCTTCTTCTTCTTCTTCTTCTTCTTCTTCTTCTTCTTCTTCTTCTTCTTCTTCTTCTTCTTCTTCTGATCAGGTCCTCAGGGTATGGTTTGGTTTCTTTTCATTACGTCTTCTTGTTATCATTTTTTTTTCCATCGTTCTCTCATTTGTTTTCAAGTTTTCCCTGACGTGTGTACCATAGCTTTTAAAACCTATTATGAATCATGTATAGTACATATAAAAAAATATTGTGGCATGAAGGATTCAATTGGTTTAAGTGTCCAGCCTTTTCTTTGCGTCATAGGAATATTTAGTGACATTTGATGCAAGAAACCCCACCCCCCCAAAAAAAAAAACATGCAAAATATTCCAGTGAAGTCTTCATCCTTTTCTTTGCATTAAGTGAATATTTATTGAATATTTGATGAAAGAAAGTTTCCAGAAAAACATGCAAAATATTCCAGTATTTCTGGTCATGTCCAATTGATGTCTCCGTGACATATCGTAAATAACGTTGTTCTGATCAGCTGCCTGTCTTCAAAGTCTCCCTTTTCTCTCCTTTTTTGTGGTATTACGTGATATCTTTTTTTTTTTTTTTTTTTTTTTACAAAGGGGACGATGACAAAGAAAGAATTGTCATCCAGTTCTGATTTTTTTTTCAATTTACCAGTAACTTGACTCGTCGACTTTCTCTTGCTAAACGTTAGGTTGTACTCTTTTATTAAAAAAAAAAGGTTAGGTATTACTCTTTTATAAAAAGAGGTTAAATTTACTTCTTATAAAAAAGGGTTAGGTTTTAATCCTTTGATGAAAAAAGGGGTAAGTTTTACCCTTTTATATAAAAAAAGGTTAGGTTTTACTCGTTTATTAAAAAAAAGGTTTTACCTTTTATAAAAAAAAGGTTAGGTTTTACTCTTTTATTTAAAAAAAGTTAGGTGTTACTCTTTTATTAAAAAAGGTTAGATTTTACTTTTATTTAAAAAAAGGGGTCTGTTTCACTCTTTTATTAAAAAAAGGTTACGTCTACTCTTTTGTAAAAAAAAAAGGTTAAGTCTTACGCTTTTATAAAAAAAAGGTTAGGTTTTACGCCTTTTATAAAAAAAAGTTAAGTTTTACTATTTTATATAAAAAGGTTAGGTTTTACTCGTTTATTAAAAAAAAGTTTTACTCTTTACAAAAAAGTTTAGGTTTTACTCTTTATAAAAAAGGTTGTTTTACTCTGTTATAAAAAAAGGTTAGGTTTTTACTCTTATATTAAAAAAGGTTAGGTTTTACTCTTTTATTAAAAAACGATTAGGTTTTACTCTTTAAAAAAAATTTTTTTTACTCTTTCATAGAAAAAGGCTAGGTTTTACTTCTTTGTTAAAAAAAGGTTAGGTTTTACTCTTTTATTAAAAAAGGTTAGGTTTTACTCTTTTATTTAAAAAAGGGCTAAGTTTTACTTCTTTATTAAAAAAAGGTTAGGTTTTACTTTTATTTAAAAAAAGGTAATGTTTTACTCTCTTAGTAAAAAGAGGTTAGGTTTTACTCTTTTATTAACAAAAGGTTAGGTTTTACTCTTTTATTTAAAAAAAGGCTGTTTTACTTCTTTGTTAAAAAAGGGTTAGGTTTTACTCTTTATTAAAAAAAAAAGTTAGGTTTAACTTTTATTTTAAAAATCTTCATGCATTTTCATTCTCTCTCTCTCTCTCTCTCTCTCTCTCTCTCTCTCTCTCTCTCTCTCTCTCTCTCTCTCTCTCTCATAAATTAGTTTGGTCTGGGCATAAAATTTGTCAATGCTTGTTTAAAATATGTAAATCCTCTGCGATACAGCATTTTACTTTTTGAATAAAGTGCTTAGCGTATGCGTCCTAAAAAAAAATATACGTAATCCTTCAAATCCAAGAATTCCTTTAAACTGACCACTTTAAATAGTGGCCCCCAAGTTTTTATAGATTTTATCACTATTAGTCAAGATCAGTACACGATTTCTGTTAAACATTGGCGAACCATTTTTTGTAGATTTTATCAAGATTAATTAGATCAACAAACGACCTCTGTTAAATACTGACGAACACCTTTTTAAAGTATTATTTTATCAAGATTAATTAAGATCAATAAACGACTCTCTTAAATGCTGGCGAACCATTTTTTGTAGATTTTGTCAAGATTAATAAGATCACCAAACGACCTCTATTAAATACTGAAGAACCTCTTTTTTAAATATTATTTTATCAAGATTAATTAAGATCAATAAATGACCTCTGTTAAATACTGCCGAACCATTTTTTTTAGAAGACTTTATCAAGATTTATTAAGAGCAGTGAACGTCCATGGTTAAATACTGGCGAACCTTTTTTTGTGGATTTATCAAGATTACTTAAGATGAAAGACATTTTGTTGCGCCCCTTTCCTAAAGGCTGATTAGTGCCAGCAAGGTTAACCCGTCTTTTCTTTTTTTACCTTCTTCCTCTTCTTCTTCTCGTCTTATTGTCGAGGCTTGCGATAATTAGTTCCCCAAGCCGGGGGTCGTGAAGTTAGATTAATGCCATTAATTAAGGATGGAAAGTTAACAGCGTATTATTGCCTGGGAAGAGCTCGTGGGGATGATATGGCAGGGTTTTAAAAGTGTCATTGTACAGTTATTGTCGTGTTTTGGGTTGAAGAATTTCCCCACCCCCTTGGAGGAGTTGTTTTAAAGTTTTAGCAACTATAAAAACAGTTAGGGATACGGTGAGATGTTTTGACGTTTAGTGGTTATAAAAACAGTTTTGGATACGAGGAAATGTTTTGATGTGCAAAAGTTATAAAAACAGTTTTGGATACGAGGAAATTTTTTATGTTTAATTATAAAAACAGTTTTGGATACGAGGAAATGATTTTATGTTTAGCATTTATTAAAACAGTTTTGGATACGAAGAAATGTTTTGATGTTTAGTATTTATAAAAACAGTTTTGGATACGAGGAAATGTCGAGATGTTTAGCAGTTACAAACAGTTTTGGGTACGAGAAAATGCTGTGTTGTATAGCACTTGCAGATACGAGGAAATGTTGTGATGTTTAGCAGTCATAAAATGTTTTGGATACGTGCAAATGTTTTGATGTTTAGAAGTTATAAAAAAGTTTTGGATACGAGGAAATGTTTTGATGTTTAGCAGTTATAAAAACAGTTTCGGATACGAGGAAATGTTTCAATGTTTAGAAGTTATAATAAAAAGTTTTGGATACGAAATTTTTTATGTTTTACTTGATTATAAAACAGTTTTGGATACGAGGAAATGCTGAGATGTTTAGCAGTTTTAAAAACAGTTTTTGGTACGAGAAAATGTGATGTTTAGCAGTTTAAAAACAGTTTTGGGTAAGAGAAAATGTTGTGATGTTTAAATATAAAAGCAATTTTGGATACGAGGAAATGTTATGATGTTTAGTAGTCATAAAAACAGTTTGGGATACGAGGAAATGTTATGATGTGTAGTAGTTATGAAAACAGTTATGGATACGAGGAAATGTTTTGATACTAGTTAAACAACAGTTTTTAATACGAGGAAATAATTTGATGTTTAGATAAAAACAATTTTGGATACAAGGAAATGTTATGATGTTTAGTAATTATAAAAACAGTTTTTGATACGAGGAAATGTTGTGATATTTAGCAGTTATAAAAACAATTTTGGGCACGAGGAAATGTTGTGATGTATAGCAGTTATAAAAACAGTTTTGGATCTGAGGAAATGTTTAGATATTTAGTTACAGAAACAATTTTGGATATGAGGAAATGTATTGATGTTTAGTAGTTATAAAAACAGTTCTGCATAAAAGCCGTTGCAGATGCAAAATGACAGTGGACTATTGAATATGGAATCCTGTGAAATTTGTTTTCCAATATGGGTCTTTCTAGGAATGTTTTGAGTGTATGAGACTGTAGCAACTATTCTGAATTTAAACATTTATTAATGGAATTCACACGACGTAGACTTTGATTTGTATTACTAAACTATCCAGGAATGAAAAGGTCTTGCAGACTTGCTGAATATAAAGTTATGAATTAATATCTAGTTGTTCAGGTATTCCAATGTAGGTCGCGGTGCCGTTGTAGAACACACACACACACACACACACACTAACTATATTTACAGTATGTATATATATATATATATATATATATATATATATATATATATATATACATATATATATATATATATATATATATATATATATATATATATATAAATATATTATTCTGTATATATATATATATATATATATATATATATATATATATATATATATATATATATATATATATTAATATATACTATGTATATATATGTATATAATGTTTGTGTGTGTAACATTAACAAGTACTGGTGTTATAAAATAGAAGAAATTGGGTTAATGTTACAAATGTGAATCAAGCGGAAATTCACACAATGTTATGTTGAAGAATTATTGCATGAAAGATGTCCAGGTCCTGCGGTTACATTTGAGTAAATGTTTAGGGATGAAGTTGCTAGCCCCATGCTCTTCTCTCTCTCTCTCTCTCTCTCTCTCTCTCTCTCTCTCTCTCTCTCTCTCTCCCTGCTGCAAGTGACTACCAAGTACCTAATTCCCTGCGTAGGTCAGTAGAAGCCTATTGAAATATAACGGAACGCCATGGTATCTAACCCAGGCTCTCTTGCTGGAGAGACAAGTACCATAACCACTTGGGCATCTCTCTGAAGTGACTCATTCCCTAACCATCGTCTAATAAAGGTGAGGGGAATTGGGGGGCGGGGGGAGAGGCGGAAGGGAGTTACTTACGCAACGACAAAGAGGAAAGATAATTTCTGAGTCGCTCACCCTTAGAAAAACGAGTTGATGTTATTGAAGACGCAGCAGAGGTAGGGAATAATATGTAGTAGAAAGACTCATTCCTGTTTTCGTTGCGGGTAATGAATCATTATTGATATTAGCGCTTGCGGAATGCTCCCTGTAGCGGGTAGCGCCGTCGTTACCACGTTAACCATAAACACTAAAGTCTTCTGAAGCGGCCCTTCGGCCCCGAGCGCCAACTCTTTGTTCCTTTTACTGTACCTCCTTCATTATTATCTTCCGCCTTGTTATCTACCCTCTCCTAACAATTATTTCAAAGTGCAACCTGAGGTTTTCCTCCTGTTACACCTTTCAAACCTACCTACTCTTAATTTCCTTTCCAGCGCTGATTGACCTCATAGTTCCAAGTGCTTTGGCCTAAACTCTATATTCTGTTCCATTCGCACGGGAAAAGCTCGGAGGAAATATATAGCAGCATACAGAAATAAGTTGTCGGTAATTTCAAGCGCATTTGCAAGTTAGGTTTTAGGCTTCTGTAGAGGAATAAGTTAACGTAAGTTGGTGAAATATTGTAAAAGATGTTGAGAGCCAGCGAATTATCTATGGAAAATCTGAAGCTTTTAGGGTGGAAAGTTAATTGTATGAAGGGAGAGAAGTTGACGAAAAAAGTAAATCTTCACTTAGAAAATACTAATGAAGGGATTTAGCCTAATTAGTATTATTATCTTCAGGGTCTCTTGAATGCAGATGCTGGAGAGGAAGCTATGCTACGTTGGTAATAGTATTATTACGTATGAATATTTACAGTGATGTATTTTATCTTACACTTTATACTAGTTAAGAAAGAGTGCGGGCTAATGCTACAAATTGAACGTAACAAAATTTGCTCTGATACCAAAGGCAAATCAAGATCACAAAATCTTAAATTATCTTGATAATGGAGAAAAATGTTTTCTCTTGACCGAGAGGCCGCATTAAATCGATTATTTCGTCCTGCGGCAAACTGGTTTCAATAAAAGTGGTAACATCAAAAAGGTTTACAAATCAAGCATGTTCACAAATTATGAAGGATATGCAAAACGATGCGTGCATATATAATCTGCGTCTGTCTGTATGTATATGCAACGGAAGAGAGAGATAGAGAGAGAGAGAGAGAGAGAGAGAGAGAGAGAGAGAGAGAGAGAGAGAGTGCTAAAATAATCAGATGAGAGAAAGAGAGAGAGAGAGAATGCTAAATAGATGAGATAGAGAGAGAATGCTAAATAGATGAGAGAGAGAGTGCTAAAATGATCAGGTGTGAGAGAGAGAGAGAGTGCTAAAATAATCAGGTGTGTGTGAGAGAGAGAGAGAGAGAGAGAGCGAGAGAGAGAGAGAGAATGCTAAATAGATGAGAGAGAGAGAATGCTAAATAGATGAGAGAGAGAGAGAGAGAGAGAGAGAGAGAATGCTAAATAGATGAGAGAGAGAGAGAGTGCTAAAATAATCAGGTGTGAGAGGGATAGAGAGAGAAAAAATGTTAAATAGATGGGAGAGAGAGAGAGAGAATACTAAGAAGATGAGAGAGAGAATGCTAAAATAATCAGGTGAGAGAGAAAGTGTGTGTGTGTGTGTGTGAGAGAGAGAGAGAGAGGATGCCAAAAAGATGAGAGAGAGAGAGAGAGAGGATGCCAAAAGATGAGAGAGAGAGAGAGAGAGAGAGAGAGAATGCTAAAAAGATGAGAGAGAGAGAGAGAGAGAGAGTGAGAGAGAATGCTAAAAAGATGAGAGAGAGAGTGAGAGAGAATGCTAAAAAGATGAGAGAGAGAGAGAGAGAGAGAGAGAGAGAGAGAGAGAGAGAGAGAGAGAGAGAGAGAGACAGGATGCTAAACAGATGAGGCACGCAAACATCACACCAGTCATTTATAGAAAAACCAAGAGATAAAATAGGACGACAATACTCGGGTAATATTCTTTTAATAAACGAAGAAGTGAATCGGGATTATAAAACTATTGCAATAAAGAATAAGGAAAAAAAGAAAACCACGTCGAAGAACATAACAGAAGGAGAGAGAGAGAGAGAGAGAGAGAGAGAGAGAGAGAGAGAGAGAGAGAGAGAGAGAGAGAGAGAGAGAGAGAGAGAGAGAGAGAGAATTTTAAAAACCGAGCCGTTTTGTTCCGAACCTGCATGAATGAACGAAACAGTTTCGAAATTAGTTTGAAACATCAACAGAGGGAGAGAAACCTCGGTCGGAAAAGACTCCCTTCGAAGATTAAGGTTTTTGCTTGCTTTCTCTTTTGTTCCTTTCCGTCTTAACTTCTCTCTTTGATTTCCTCGGTTTGATACTACGTGTGAGCCGAGTTTTCGTACTGTTATTGCTTCGTGGTTCCCTTTTCTTCATGTTATATATATATATATATATATATATATATATATATATATATATATATATATATATATATATATATATATATATATGTGTATGTGTGTGTGTGTGTGTGTGTGTGTATTATATATACAGTACATATGTGTATGTATTTTTATGTATTATGTTTTTATATATTGTATATGTATATATATACACACATTATATATATATATATGTATGTATGTATACTGTGTATATACATACACACACACACACACACACACACATATATATATATATATATATATATATATATATATATATATATATATATATATATATATATTACAGTATTTCATACTATTGCTTTGATAGCAATCTTATTATGATTTAACTTAGTACACTATCTACTCTACAGAATCACCATTTAAAGTCGGTATTCTGCATCTCATGAGCTGTATAGTATTATTGTTGCTGTTAAGGTAATTATTAATTCACTGGTCATTCACCAATTAAAAGCTGTCTCATACATTTTGAGATGATCCAGTATGCGATATCTACATTATTTTTTTAGAGGGGCGGGGCTTGTGGTAGGGGAGGGGGAGTATGTTTAAATAGGGGTGTACAGGATCCAATCTCACTAAGTCCCTCAGAAGTACCCTTTCAAATCCTAAGGAGTGACTAAAAAATCAAGGAGAATTCAACGTCCCTTTTGTACTATGATCTAGTATGGAATATACGAGTATACCTTAGCCTATATTCCTTGTTTTTGGAGAAGGGGGGCGGTGCTTGTAGTAAGGTGGGCGGGACGTCTTTAAATGGAGAGAGAAAGGCTCTAATCTTATTAAGTTCCTCACAGATTCCTTCCCGATCCAAAAGAGTGACAAAAATAAATCTAGGAGGATTCAACGCCCCTCTCCTTAAAAGAAGGACTTTCAGGGATATTTCCTCCCCCAGACTTTCGCTCGACAATTTCGCCTTGTGAATTCCATCAATAGTTTTCCACCCGTAACGGGTTTACCGATTTTTCCATTCGAAATTCTAAACAAGACTCTAAAGGCGGAGGGATCGAAAGCCCTTCTGGAATTACTTTACTCAAGAAATAGCTTCTTTATTCGGATCACCCGCGAGGTCGCTCCATCATAAATATGGAGATCGTTAATCTCAGGGCTGGTTTCTCTGACCGCCTTTCCCCGCTACCGTTATATTTTGGTAATTTTTGTGTATGTTTATTTTCGTGGTTTTTATAACATTCCCTTCTTCAGAGGGCGATTCTGGCGCTACCTTCGGTATCTGAATTTTTAATCCGCTGTTTGCTTCATTTTATGACAAGGTTTGGTAAGAGGATTAAATTGTATGTTTATGGAGTTGAATCATTATAGTATTTGAAAGTAAAATACATTATATGAAACAGAAAAAATAGTTTATTGGAAGTGAAATATTTTGGCTTTAAATCCGCTTGTCTTTCCTGTTATTCTCCCGAACATGTTTTGATCTGAATCTATTTCCAGTATCGTTCGGTATTTCAGACTAAATGTCGGTATTTAAAAATGAAGCAGAGCAATGCGCTTCTTCTCGGACAATACGATCTTTGAAGAAATTGAGTAAATTTTCTTTTACTTTTTTGATCAAAAAATATGAGAAGCCAGATTTCATTGTGTAAAAAGTCTTTACGATTCAGTGAAAAATAAAAATAAATACTAGCCAGTGACAGCAATAAAGAATATACTTATCAGAAAGAAACAAACAAAATTGTACTGAATGGTAACGGAACCTAGTGCAACGTTGTAGATAAAGATATGATAAATTCCGATATAAATGCAATGGCGTAATTCCTTTTTTAAACAGATATTCGGAAACACCCATTTGTCCTAATTCCATCCACCGAAACATCTTCAGAAACACACCAATGATATTGATGCCTTTATGCAGTATTCGTTTCCTTGTTAACCCGATGGGTTGCCGACCTTTGGGAGCTATCATCAATCATATTGTAACAAAGCAATGATGACTTCTTTCGCATTAACGAAGTCATTGTACTACAACGCTGCCTTCTTTTTTTTTTCTTGGAACCTAGGC
>NC_089742.1:35970512-35980512 GCF_040412425.1 Macrobrachium rosenbergii | reverse complement strand
TCCAACTTTTTAATCAAGTAAAATTTATTTGTTTTTTTTTTTTACTCGTAGAATTCCATGAGATAAAATACTTTTTTTCAGTATTGCTTCATTGTATCATTATTTTTTTGGAAAACGTCAACAGGAATTATTAAACGTGAAATATTACAGCAGGTTATCATTTTGTGACGGAAGGCAAGTGACATTTGTAACGCTGAAGTGAGGCTTTTGAATATTCACATTTTTCCTTCTGTTTCCCAGCTAATTTTTTGGGGATTATTAGCACTATAAGTAGTATTGCTGTGCAAACTGTGTATGTATTTATGTACATATATATAAATATATGTATGTATATATATACACGGGTGTATATATATATATATATATATATATATATATATATATATATATATATATATATATATATATATATATATATATATATATATATAATGTATATATTATACATATATGTTCATATGTAAATAAAGAATAACAGGACCTCATTTAAACAGGGAACAGATTAGTCCTTGAAAGCTTGTAATTTTGGTGAATAAAATGTCCTTTAGTTACCGTCCTGTTCAAATGAGGTCTTGTAATTTTTTTGTAAGAATGCACAGTACAGTTGAGCAAGTTATCAAGTTACATATGTATAGATGTTGTTATATATACTATATGTATGTATATATTTGTATATATATATACAAACATATAGTATATATATATATATATATATATATATATATATATATATATATATATATATATATATATATTATTTATTTATTTATTTATTTATATATATATATATATATATATATATATATATATATATATATATATATATATATATATATATATATATATATATATTAACAGTGCATATCGTTGCGCGTATAAAGGACATGGAAGACGGTAGTTGTCAGTGTGTTCATCTTTCTAACAGCGAAGTGAAGTTAAGAATTTCCAAACCTTCCCCACCTTCATTACCCTACATCGAGGTCTTATCGGCAGCACGCGAATCACACTTAGCTTGACGCTTGTGCTTTTTAAAAATTGAAAGCCCCTTCTAACATTTCTTGCGTGTCGGTTAATCCACCTCTTGACTCACTTCACTTACCAAAATCTTTCGTCAAGTCTGTCTTGAAAGGTAGATTAGTTTGATGACCTCCTTCTTGCTTTCTCGTTTGCCCTTAATAAAATCATGAAATTATTTTGTTGGTCGATTGTATCGCCTTGTTATTATTTTCTTTATTAAGGATTTTCGATTAATATAGAAATTTTCCTGAATATTGCCCATTTCTCTATGCAGTTCATCATCATGTCTTCATTATTTTATCCCATATTTTTTTTCATCATTAATTTCCAATTAATATCGAATTTTCATGAAATATTGTCCAGTTTACGATGCAAATTATCTCCATATCTTAATTGCCTTATCCCATGTCTTCCGTTGTGTCTTTGCTTTCATCAGTCGCGACTTTATTCTTAGGATTTTATTGTGAAAATAAATCTTTTTGAGCATATCGCTATTCACGTCGTGAGTTCTAAAAGCTCTCCAAGGTTACTTTACTAACAAATGAATGCCTAAAAAAGATAAGCCCTAAAAAAGTTCTTTTTTATTTCTAACTCCTCCTCCTCCTCCCATTTTATCTTAGCATCTGACTTTGATAATAAATATAATAATCTCGTAGAGGTACAGCACACCCCTGGTGTGCATTCTCATAGCAGCCATAATTTACGTTCCTTAGTGAAATGTCAATCAAAACTACGTTTTTATCACTTCTCCAACTTCCTAATTGAGGAAAATTGGATGGAAATTACATTCCACACTAAAATTTGGAATGACCTTGAATATGTGCATTTAAAATTTTTACCTGTACTTTGAATAGAAGGTCACGTATTAGAAATGGTGGCAAAACTGTGTCCATTCGTATTTGACAAGCAGTCATGTCTGTTCTACTGATTTCAGCTACTTGCCTACAAAGCACAGAAAAAATAGCAAGACGTAAATTCATGCCATAAGATTTAAAGAAAATCCCAAATGAATTGTCAGTTCATCCCTCCACGTGCTTCTCGTTGAGGTACCTGATGCATAATATAAAAAAAACCTTCAACACACATTAAACCTCTATACATAATTTACTGAAGGGGGAAACAAATATTTAATGAGAGAAGGCGATGAATCTCGAGTGAAAATTTATTTCGAAGTTTCTGTTTCCGGAATTAGAAAAATGAAGGCAGTTCTTACTGCGACTGTTTTGATAAAGACTTTAGGTATAGAGAAATTTTTAACCACCGTTTGTCGCGTGTTGTTTGTTTTTGTGTATTTTAATAGTTATTTCATAACGTATTCTCATTTACCAACAAATTGAGGTTCATTCGTCGTTTTGTTGTTTATATTTTCGAGTGTTTTTTGGCATTATTATTTTAAGTATTATTTAAAGAATTGGGCAGGCATAACGCCAGTTGTCATGATTGTATCACTCATTCGGTTTATGAATCTACCATTGATGTCATTGTGATTCATTGAATCAGACGGCCTTATGCCAGCACGAGACCTTGCTCTTCAGAGCACCCCATGAAGAACCTTTATCAAGATTTAAAAAACTTGTTTGATACCGGTAATAATTTTTTTTTTTATGATCACTTTTATATTCCGGGGCTTCTTGGTTTCTGTGAAGAAACTCGGGTAATGAAGTTTTTGTTTATATTTTTATGCTGTACTTCCTGATTTCTACAAAGAAAATGATCATTGATCTATTGAGTCTTGTTTTGACCGTTTGCCGTTCGATCCACACCGCTAAGGTTTGTTGTAAGCTTACCGAAGGTCTGCAGTTCCCACGACGGACACAAGACGTAAAAAGCCTCACTAATAACGAGACGTTGTTGGTTTCCTGGGATGCAATTAATTTTAAGATCCCCTCCAAAAATAACGTGGAATTTGAGCCACTTTTACCAGTGATTGGCGTCGATGGGAAATTTGATCTGACTGTGATTTTATCGGGAGAGATTTGAATGGCTTTAGACGTCTTCTTTTTTATTTGTTTAAGTCTTGGATGAAGATTGGCGATTGTGAACAGAAAGTGTTTTGTTTCCGGCAAACTGGGAGTTATATAAATAAGTAATAACAATTTTGTGTCGTACACTTTGTAATATATACGTGTATATATATTATATATATATATATATATATATATATATATATATATATATATATATATATATATATATATATAGTATATATAACAAGTATATGAATATATATATATATATATATATATATATATATATATATATATATATATATATATATATATATATATATATATATATATATATATATATATATTATATATATATATATGCACACACACATATACACATATATTCTAAGAGGAGAGATGAGGGAAACTCCCAAAAATGGTTTGCCCATTAAGTCTTAATGAAATGGAATGGCAACCTTGTATCGGCCCATAGAGCAAAACTATTAGCGTAGTCTCCCCTTCAAAATGTAACACTCCTCACCCCCCCCTCCCCAGGCCTCTCTCTCTCTCTCTCTCTCTCTCTCTCTCTCTGTGGCCATCCTCTCCCCTCCCTTTCCCTCCCCAAAAGCCTACATTTCCCCTAGTCTTCCCAACCCGAGGGACGCGCCTCCCTCCTCCTCCACCTCCTCCCCTCCTCCTCCTCCTCCTCCTCCTCCTCCTCCTCCCCTCCACCCCCGACCACCCTCACCTCCCCTCACTCAGTCAGTCAGGGCTAGACCTCAGGTGTGGTAACAGGTGATTTTCGTCTCTCCCTTACCTGCCCCGGCGTTCGTCTTCTCTTAACTTTTATATCTGTCTTTCGTCGGGCGTTCCTCGCGTCGTTCGCTCCTCGTTGGGTTTGATTCTCGGGGAATTTTTCAGGCGGTTTGTTTTGGTTTCTGTTTTATTTTAGTTTTGAATTTCAGAAACCGAATGCAAACTCACAGCTTCGCATCCGCCACTTTGTTTCTGTTCGAACATTAATTTTTGATTGAGTTCTGGTTTCTAATTAAGACTGTGCTTTGAGTTTATGTTTCAGTAAAATATGATTTCGTTTAAATTATTTTTTCATATTGTGTCCTATCATACTTTTAAACTTTATTTGTCATAACTACGTACGTATTCGTTCCGTTTTGATATTCTCCTTTAATTGCTGTTCTCATTCTGTTCTCTTTTTGTTCTCATTCGCAATTAACCCTCCCTTTGTTATTCGCACCATTCGCGAAATTCCTTCGCTTTCCCGTCTCAGTTTCCCAGCCTCACCCTCGAATTCTCCAAAGGGCGTCGCCGACGGACGTATGGGTAAACCATCTGCGAGGGACGTGGCTTTCCGTTAAAAAGCTTTCGTCTGATTCCTTTGGAAAACATATTGTGCCTTTCACGGCCGTCATCTGTGCTTAGTGAACGAAAATATCTCGATGTACGAGCGATAGTCTATGCGTCTTTATTTTTGTGTGTTTGTTTGTGCGTGTGTTCGTCTCCTCTCTCCGGAACACACTAAGGCAACAATGAGACACAAAGGTGGTGAGGGGTTGGGGGTGGGTGGGGAGGGAACCTCCGTTTAGATGAAAGAGAATGAGTATTGTCTTTCGTTTCTAAGCGGATGAATAGAGATATTGAGAACCATTACAGCTACGGCAAGTGGAAACGATAATGCCGGGATTAGCTCTCTCGAAATAAAAGGAGAGAGTCACGTGACACGTCCGTTTCAATAACGAGACCCTGGTGGAAGGCCGCGGAAGGATTCGCACTTTCTAGAACAGTGAAGTTATTTATGTATACACATCTGTGTAATCTGTAAGTAGGCAATTAGGACTTATCCGTCAGCTGCGAGGATCCTCTCGCTAATGATTTCGAGAATTGATATACAGTTTTAGTGAGAGAAAACTGGCGATGAAAAGCAGCCAGTCAGACCGATTTTAGAGACCGTCCGTCCGTCGCTCACAATTGCGTGATACGAATGTTCGACGAATCTGCCTCCTTCGACGGAAGATATTTATGGAAATAAGAAATGACCTGTTGATACCATCCAAGTGAGTCTCGATACACAAAAGAGGTGGAGGAGAACTGATGAGAGATGAAATGAAGGCTCTCGATACAGTCCACTTGAAATTAATTTGGAATGCTTTTGTGAATACGGCTGATGATGTGATGAGATACTCTTCACCTCTACTCGTTAATGACTGGATCTTGTTGGAAAGGATTTTTCTTATTGATTATGATGTCTGTACATTAATGATTTTCTTAATATGTTTAATTCGTGATGGTTTTTATATTTTGACCTCATGTTTCAGGAAAGCAGTTTGATTGATACAGGTTACAGGTATTGTTCTTATATATTATGTTTGAAAATGGGTTGATTTGTGTTCAGATAATGGTTTTCATATTCTGTCTTCATGTTGCAGGACATTATTTGGGTAAATTCCTGTTACCGGAAGAGTTTAAAATGTTTTTTGAGCATTGCACCCTCAGCTTAAGAGGTAATATTTTCCTTCAGTGTTTAGAGTGTAGTATATCTAATTGACAGACTTGAGTTATATGTTAGGCTACTGAGGTTATTTATTCTTGCCATTCTTTTCCTCAAAATATAGCAAAATAACGAATAACCCCTTCTCTTTTGGGAACGAAGATATCTCAGATTTTTATGAAATGTTTAGAAGGGATATTTTTTAGATGGATCAAAAGGGAAATTGTAGTCTGCTGGTCCTTCAGATAACTTGAGAATCTTATTTTCTATTGATTGGGTAAAATGGAATATATACAGCGGCTAATACGTTCCCCACTCCATGTTTTATAACACTGAAAAATCTCACATCTGTTGTTTTAAGAGTGTGAGTACAAATGGAAAAATCCCTCATAAAAGACAGTAAAGAAGTGGAATTAAATAGGACTTGAGAATGTTCTCTTAAAGCAGCAGCGAAGATTAGGCTTACCACTTGAATACGTAATCGCGATACTCAGTTGTGTTATGCTAATAAGTTATCACACGGAGGAAAGGCTGTGGTCTGTATGTGTGGCATTGAGGTGTGCTCTCTTCCTCACTTGTTATAGTAGATTCCTGTAGAGAGCATACAATACAGTGATCTCTATATAGGGGAAATGGTATCCATACAATACAATGGTTCTTCTTGCAGAAAAGATGCTTCCTAACAGGGCAGTATTTTTTTTTTATTTGTTCCCCACACACGTTGCAATGGTTCCTCTTGGAGATTATATAGCTGTTCTCCACACACTACAGTGGTCCTTATTTGAGCTGCACTTGTTTTCATTGCAGTGTGGTGAACCCCGAAAGTGGCCGTTGTAATCTCTTCAGAATGTATTTGGTTTTTACTCATAAGTTTGTGTAATCGATATGGGTTTGTCATTTTCATATTGGTGTATTTTAAGGTCTTTCTAGAAGTTATAAAAATGATAAGTAGGTCATGTAATACACTATTTATTGACTTATTTTCCGCAGCGGGTAAGTATCTCAATAAATAATAATAATATTGTGTCTGTGAGGAATACAAGAACTTCACTTGTGTTCTGGGTCATTGTTTGTCTTGATTCAGGCTGCGTCTTCGTTGTCGTTCGTTTTCGTCAAAGATTAATGAATACTATGACTTGCCGTTCTGAAGAACCTCGATGATGTTCCGTACCACAGGCACATGTATTGTGAAAAAAAATATATTTATAAACTGATGTTATATTGATGTACTGTTTTCTAATTCTTAAATGCCACGATTCGTTATCTGGGTCAGCGCAAAAGGTTAGATGCATTATTCTGCAGATAATTTATTTTGTCATTACTGTTGTTTCTTATAAATAAGCGTTAAGGTTATGGATAATTATAATTCACTAGATGGATTCAAAACTTGGTTTATATATATAAGACGTCATTATTTTATGACTGTGTATGCATATATTCTACTGATATTTGCATAGTATGTTATATTTAAGAATACCTTTCAAGAATTAAAAAACCAAATATGTGAGAACTCATACGCACTCAAAGATACATCGTGTGACATAGTGCTTGCGTATGTTTGCATGTATGCATACGCGCCATCAGGAATGCTTTTATTCGCTCTGGTAAATATTCTTGAAGATAAATCGCCGAATCATCGAACTGCCGCTTGAACCAAATAGGATTACTTTCATCCGGTTCTTCGATATTTTCGCGTAGTCATGATAAACCTTAATTCCGGGAATAACCAGATGCTTACGATGTCCTCTGCTCTGAAGACTTAGCATTATGCAGACACTTATACACGCTCACTTTGCATATATGTATATAAATTATATATAAATGTATACATATATACATATAACATTAGTCTCTTATTGTGTGCCGCCTGTATAAGTGTGTATGCGCGCTTATATCTTATATATATATATATATATAATATATATATACATTATATATGTATATATATATATATATATATAATATATATATATATAACATATATATATATATATATATATATATATATATATGAATATGATAAATAGAGTACTAGATAATGTTATGTTTGGAGAGAGAGAGAGAGAGAGAGAGAGAGAGAAAACATTTTTTGTCAGTTGTTCCATGACTAGGAGAGAGATTTGATAAATTTTAGTTTTCATCTACTCTGTAAAAAGCATGCGCATATATGGCAGAAAAAACTGACATCGCCAAAATATATGCCGAGGTACGGAATTTAAATTATAAACCATTATGTTATTTGAATAACCTAACAAACAAATGTGGTTACCGTAACACTCAACATGGGTAGTCCTTGAGTGTTACCGAATATCTTTAGAATGAGTTCAGTTAAGCATAATGATTATCATTACCAGGCGAGGTCTTTTTATTGTATTACCATAGAATGTTGATGATACTGACTTAGAAAAGAAGCTTATGATTATTTTGTGAAAGTGATTATTACTCTCTAATGTGAAAATAGAAATGAGTTCTTTCTGGCGTCTCCTGTATTTGCTAGAGAGAATTTGAAAAGAGGAATCACTTTTGTTGCGTTAGTAAGTTGTAGGCTAAGTAAAATTACAATTAACTCTCTCTCTCTCTCTCTCTCTCTCTCTCTCTCTACTCTCTCTCTCTCTCTCTCTCCTCTCTCTCTCTCTCTCTCTCTCTCTCATTAACATTCTTACATACGTCTTACAGGAGTCCTACATTCTCTCTCTCTCTCTCTCTCTCTCTCTCTCTCTCTCTCTCTCCTCCCCATAAACATGCGCCTATGCATACTTAATTCGTATATACTTCACGGGAGTCCTACATCTCTCTCTCTCTCTCTCTCTCTCTCTCTGCATAAACATACAGTATATACTTAATTCTTATGTACGTCTGTACACATCCCACCCAGAGTCATTCTCTCTCTCTCTATCTCTCCCTCTCTCTCTCTGCATAAACATACGCTTATGCATACTTAATTCTTATGTACGTCTCTACGTTACAGGAGTCCTACATTCTCTCTCTCTCTCTCTCTCTCTCTCTCTCTCTCTCTCTCTCTCTCTCTCTCTCTCTCCTAAACATACATATCATATAATTCTTATATGTAAATCAAAGGGAGCCCTACATTCTCTCTCTCTCTCTCTCTCTCTCTCTCTCTCTCTCTCTCTCTCTCTCAAGATACGCCTGTCCATACTTAATTCTTATATACGTCAAATGAGTCCTACATTCTCTCTCTCTCTCTCTCTCTCTCTCTCTCTCTCTCTCTCTCTCTCTCTCTCTCTCTCTCTCTCTCTCTAAGATAACCTATCCATATAATTCTTATATACGTCAAGGTCCCCATTCTCTCTCTCTCTCTCTCTCTCTCTCTCTCTCTCTCTCTCTCTCTCTCTCTCTCTCTCTCTCTCCATTAACATACACCTATGCATACTAAATGCCTATATATACGTCACAGGATTTCTACATCTTAACACCACTGGAATATACAGTCTACTGTATAACGAATTTATGTTATTACCTCAGCAGATTGGTTGTTTACAGGGGCATTTCCAAATGTCAACACCTCTCTCGGATGGTTTAGCAATCAGACTGGGCTAAACGCTCTCGTCTTGTAAACTGAATCTTTAGAAGCAAGTGAATGTTATGGCCTCACGTCGTAAATTGTAAATGCGGACAAGTTAACCAAGGACTAAAGTGTTTGGTTCTCAGTCTTTTAATGAGTTATTTGTACATATTTCTTGTGTATTTTTACGTATTATGCGGTACTGATTATTTTTCTGCTTTTACGTGCCTCTCACCTGTTGGGTTTTCTTGTTCTGGAAAAATAATAATAATAATAATAATAATAATAATAATAATAATAATAATAATAATAATAATAATAATAATAATAATAATAATAATAATAATAATAATCAAGACCTGAAAATCGAAATAGGAAGGATATGGAATATGCCAGTGGAAATTGTACCCATAATCATAGGAACGCTAGGCACGATCCCAAATCCCTGAGAAGGAATCTGGAAAAACTAGCTGCCGAAGTAGCTCCAGGACTCATACAGAAAAGCGTGTTACTAGAAACAGCGCACATACTGAGAAAAGTGATGGACTTCTAAGGAGGCAGGATGCAACCCAGTCGAATGGGATGACTGTGATAGACAAAAAATAAATAAATAAATAAAACTATTATTATTATTATTATTATTATTATTATTATTATTAGTAGTAGTAGTAGTAGTAGTAGTAGTAGTAGTAGTAGTAGTAGTAGTAGTAGTAGTAGTAGACCCTCTTTTTAAGTTCGTGGTTTTGAAAACGATAGCTGCATTCAGTTTACATAGAGCTTTCTCTATAGAAAAACAGAGAAAACTCTATATAATCTGAATGCAGATATCACTTTCAACACCACTTATTATTATTATTATTATTATTATTATTATTATTATTATTATTATTATTATTATTATTATTATTATTATTATTATTATTATTATTATACAGTAATCATTGATGTTTTTATGTACATGGTTAATACTCTAGTAGTGCTGGTATTTTCGCTATTACCCCCTTC
>NC_089742.1:35935512-35965512 GCF_040412425.1 Macrobrachium rosenbergii | reverse complement strand
TGGCACTCGGTGATTGGTTGCTTGATTGTGTTATGTCAGGACGACGGTGTCGCAGATGTAACCTAATACTGAGACCTTTCCCTGAAAAAGCGGGACGCCATATCT
Source organism: Macrobrachium rosenbergii (assembly GCF_040412425.1). NCBI lineage: Eukaryota > Metazoa > Arthropoda > Malacostraca > Decapoda > Palaemonidae > Macrobrachium > Macrobrachium rosenbergii. The sequence continues at coordinate 35,965,407 of NC_089742.1, read as the reverse complement.
TAAAAACTAAACATGGAATTTTCTTTGAAATAATCTCTTATGTATCACACACCCAAATTACTTTAGGGGTGCTAATTTAACCTAACCTAACCTAACCTAACCTGAATTAACCTAGGGGCATGGCAAAAAAACCGGGGCTGGTGCAATGCTAGCATACATCTCAGGAATTTGCGTCACAGTCCCGGTACTGATGTCTTTTTTTTTTTTTTTTCTTTAGATGATTTAGGGGTATGTTGGGGTGTCAGAAGAGAGTGATAGGCGTGATGATGGTGTCACTTCATTGACGAATTTTATTTTAAGATGAAGTGGTGTTATGTAGGGGGTGTCAGAATGGAGTGATAGGCGTTGCCTTTTGTCCGTTGTTGTGGTCTACGAATGTATCGTAACTTGAATAATTATTAGATGCACGTACATTAAAAATTCAGTCATGGAATCAAAGATATATCTATACTCGTCATTCTGTATAAAAAATGAAATACAGAACGACATGAATTGTCTATAGATTTATATAAAAAATGCATGAAATACATAGCAACAGTTTCTGTAGATTTAGATTTAAAAAAAATATGAAATACAAAGCTGCATGGTGTCTTTACATATAGATAAATCCCATATCCTTCATATCGTCTTGTCTAACATTATTGAAATATACTCTTACAACATCTAGTTGACATTAGCAACTAAAATGTTGGTTTAACATTTTTTTTAAAGTTCCTGTAATCATCGTCAAAGATTCTGTTGGTCAGCTAAATAACTGATTTTATCTTGGGAAATTTCAGTATTAATTCTCGTGTGTGTGCCTTTGGAGGTAGTGTGTACTACTCGTTTAACAGCGTAAGCTTCTTTTTATTTTGTGGTGCCACATTGTCACACTGTCCAACACCAGAGGTGATATGGCTCCCTTGGATATACAACTATAAATGCGTCTACCTGGTAATGTTATGAGACAAATGATCTAGAGAGGGCAATGGATTGTTCGGTTTTCCCTTCGGATAATGATGCCTATTATGAATAATAATAATAATAATAATAATAATAATAATAATAATAATAATAATAATAATAATAATAATAAAATAGCGTGAGTCTGGAAATGGAGAAGCAAATCTACAGTTATGTATATGTACATATATTTAAAGATAAATCTGTACTTTCGGGAATCTGTACAGATTTATCATTAAATATATGTTCATATACGTAATTGTGGATTTTTTCCTCCAATAATAATAATAATAATAATAATAATTACTGAAGAATAATTTTGATACTCTGTTGTAAGTAATGAGATATTATTGTGATTTTTTACGAGTTATCATCGAAGTTCTACGTATTAACATTCTTGTAAATAACCGACATTTCAAAAACCAACGTGATTTCAGAATGTGAGGAGTTCCAAGAGCATATTAATGTTACTTTTATATCATCTGTCCTCTTATTTAATATTTGAAAAAAAAAAATAAATACATCTTAACGTATGAATTTCATTACCAAGAAACAGCTCGAATTTGATTACCGTCGAGTGATTTATATTGCTTTATGTTCCCTTCTTCCCCGGAACACCCTTTATCACAACTCCCCATCATTCTTTTGTGCTCGATATCTCTTTCTTTGTCTGCCTTTGTCTTTTTGCAGTGTGTTTGTACTATTCTCCCTCTCCTCATTTCCTTGATTTATCATCTCTCTTATTCATCACATTTCCCCAGATCCGTCTCTTTCTCCCTGTCCTTTCCCGGTCGAGATGATCATTTTCCCCAAGAACTCGCTAATGACTCCCTGAAATGACCCAATTTAGGGGGATTCCTGAGGGACTGCAGGGGAAAAACACCTATAAAGACCCCTCCGTTAAAGGCGACCGTTTAGCATACACACTATGATAGGGATAAAAAAAAGAGGTGCGTATTTGGCGCGCATGCTCGTCATTAACGGGGAATTTTCCCCTCGTTGCGGGCGGCACGCGAAGTCAAAGAGGCCGGCCATCTTTATCATTATTATTATTATTATTATTATTATTATTATTATTATTAAATATCGAATGGCCAAAAGTGCCCCAGTGCTTTGGATTGACAGCCCAAATTGCAAAATATTATTATTATTATTATTATTATTATTATTATTATTATTATTATTATTATTATTATTATTATTATTATTATTGTGGCAGTCGTTGCTTTTTAATTATTGTTGTTAACCTAACAAAATTGTTCTGCTGGTATATACAGAATATAGAAGTATATTTATAGAGTAATTATTACTTAGATCAACACCTCCCTTTTGCATAGGCTGTGTTAGATATTAGTATTTGCAGCACTGTATATGCATAAGTCGTAATCATTGTAAAATTACACTTTGAAGATTACAGATTTTTGCCTAACTATCTCATCGGTAGAGTTACCCCAAAATCTGTTGCTTTAAAAAACCAACCCAAATTGTCTCCCTTCCTTTATCCTTTCTCCCCTCCTACATCAGGCTCTGGAATGATTCCCATCTTCGCTGCATGCATCCTACCTTCATCCCCGCATGCGCACAGACGACGTAACAGCACATTAATTCGCTAACTCCTTTGTTTATGGAGTTATTCCAACTCCAAGGCAAGTTCTAGCTTAGGCAACAGCATTATCCAAGTGAGGTTGGACCACCATCCATTCAGTGTGCGGCGTCCGTGTTCCTGTCGTTTGCACGAAACAGGAGGCACTGTTTCTTCGCTGTTGTCTTCTGGACAGCTTAAGATATGCAGGGTTTCTTCCGTCTGCCATGCGGAATACACGCTTCAGCGGATGTAAATGTGTTCGTAGTGTTATGAAAAAAACACCTGGGAACGTTTTCAGCATAGTCATGCGTCCTGTGTTTGCAGTCATTGACTTGTTAAAAGGGAAATTAGGATCCATGCTTATGCCGGTAACGAAGATGATTCTCAGAGCATAATTTTCTCCATTCATTCCTTCCATGTAAAACATATGCCCGCTAACATCATATTTTCTTCACAAAAACACAAAAACACAGACATATATAAATATATATATATATATATATATATATATATATATATATATATATATATATATGTACTTGTATGTGTGTGTACAACGTGATAGGAAACATAAATTGCATAGTCACGAGGAAAGTAGAACCTCGGATTGCAAGATCATTTGGCTGTACTCAAACTACATACAATGGAACAAAAGGAAACCTTTTTCACTCTTGTGCATGTAGCTTGCTTGATCCTGTATTCCATTGTTTCATTTCCTTGTGTATATATACATATCTCTCTCTCTCTCTCTCTCTCTCTCTCTCTCTCTCTCTCTCTCTCTCTCTCTCTCTCTCTATATATATATATATATATATATATATATATATATATATATATATATATATATATATATATATATATATATTGTATATTAATATTAGAATGTGACTTTTTTCGTATAATAGATTTACTCTTGACACAGACAATAGTAGACGGGAGAAAATTACACCACGGGTTTCAGGCAAGAAAGTATATTTAGTAGGCATAAAAATAGTTAGGTTTGTGCCTTTGATCTAGTGGTTAAACACTTGATGTAAGTCCTTTTTTTTCATGACTCCCGCTGCGCTAATTAATTATTAAGGTCGGGAAGGAAATGCCGGAGGAGGGAGACTCGATGTTCTATTATACTGGCCCGGATTAGAAGGCTTCGTTTACTTTTATCCCTTGTGGATTTTCGGCGCAGGGAAAGGTCTTCGTTGCGCCTGTTAACCTGTCGTCTTCTGCCTTAGCTATGAAGAGGTATTTGGCGAATCTTGCTGGTTTTTGTTTTCCCCCTTTACTATAAGCATCGTGGCTGCTGAGAAGTCCTCTTAATATTATTTTAATTTGACTTTTCCGGATTATTTCTTTTCCTTTTTTCCGAGGAATTTTGTGAATATAGCTGGTTTTAATTTTCCTCTGTGCCACAAACATCATGGCTGCTAAGAAATCCTCTTTATAGTCTTCTTAATAGTGTTTTAACCTTTCGCCTTTATTGCTTCTCCTTTTTCCCGAGGTATTTAGTGAATCTGGCTGGTTTCAATTTTCTCTTTGCTATGGCTGTTAAGGAGTCCTTTTCATATTCTTAATATTGTTTTAACTTTTCCCTGTTATTGTCTCTCCTTTTTCCCGAGGTATTTAGAGAACCTGGCTGGCATTACTTTTCCCCCCTCACCGTAAACATCATGGATGTTAAGTAGACTTCCTCATATTCTTAATTTTATTTTAACTTTTCCCTTTCATTGCCTATCCTTTTTCCTATCTTAGGACTTATGTTTACTTCTACTTGAATTTTCCTCTTGCCATAAGCAAGGAGTCCTCTTTATATTCTTCTTAATATTATTTAAACTTTTCCCTCTTATTCCTTATCCTTTTTTCCCCCTTGAGGACTTACTCTTATTTCTCTTTGAATTTTCCTCTTGTCATAAGCACCGTGGGTGTTAAGAAGTTCTTCTTAATATTATTTTAACTTATCCTCTTTGAGGACTTATGCTTATTTCTACTTAAATTTTCCTCTTGCCATAAGCAACGTATGTGTTAAGAAGTCCTATTTATATTCTTCTTAATATTATTTTAACTTATCCTTTCTTCCCCTTTGAGGACTTATGCTTATTTTTACTTGAATTTTCCTCTTGCCATAAGCAACGTATGTGTTAAGAAGTCCTCTTTATATTCTTCTTAATATTATTTTAACTTATCCTTTCTTCCCCTGTGAGGACTTATGCTTATTTCTACTTGAATTTTCCTCTTAACATGAGCAATATGTATGTTAAGAAGTCCTTTTTATATTCGTCTTAATATTATTTTGACTTTTTCCTCTTATTGCATATCCTTTTTCTCATCTCAGGACTTGTGCAAAATTTTGAATAAATACCACTGTGATGGGTGTGCTCAGTCAGCTGTATAAAAGTCTCGAACATATTTCAATTCTTTTGCAAAAAAAAATCGTTACAAAATCTTCATTTCTCTCTGCCAAAGTACCTAAGCTTTGGGGTCAACTCGGACTGAACTTTCATCAAAATATTTTCAAGCTCAAAGACGCTGACTCGGCGTTTTTCAATACAAGTTTTAAGTTTGACATCGAACCTCATGTACATTGTGTTCTGTTCACCTTTAAAGTCCCATTTTCCATTATTCATGCCCTTTTGAATCTCGCGACGAAAAACAGCTCCGTAATTCAATTTCGTCTCCCTTTCCACCCTTTTTAAGCAACTGATGCGTTTTAACTTTAGACAAAAAAATAGGCTTTGCATTTTCTACTGCTCGCCATTACCCTGGTTTTTTTTTTTATTTTGTTTTCAACCAACTTTCAGAGAGTCTTTTCGTACATTCGACGACTCAGTTTTGCATCTCTCTCTCTCTCTCTCTCTCTCTCTCTCTCTCTCTCTCTCTCTCTCTCTCTCTCTCTCTCTACCCCCATTTGCTTCTCTCTCTCTCTCTCTCTCTCTCTCTCTCTCCCCTTTGCTTCTCTCTCTCTCTCTCTCTCTCTCTGCCCCCTATGCTTCTCTCTCTCTACCCCCTTTGCTCTCTCTCTCTCTCTCTCTCTCTCTCTCTCTTCTGCCCCCTTTGCTCTCTCTCTCTCTCTCTCTCTCTCTCTCTCTCTCTCTCTCTCTCTCTCTCTCTCTCTCTCTCTCTCTCTCCACCCCGTCGTTGACGCCGTGCCTCTGCTTGTTGCTTCTCCGCTTGAGACTAATTAATTTGACGAATGAATTCTAGAAACTTTTGGATTTTGGGCGTGATTAAGAGTAGCTGGATGCTTGTGCCTGCTCATTTGTGCCCCTCCGTTTATTGCAATTAATTATCTGGGGCTTAATATAGGACGTAGGATGCAGGTTCATGAGATTGGAGGACGGAAAGTCAAGAGAAGAGAATAATTATTGCAAATACTAAAGAAGAGATAAATAGTAGAATTCTTGGCTCTCCAGTTCAACCCAACGCGCATATAAAGTTTTATCTTGACCTTGACCTTGACTCCGACCAATGATCTTTGGGTGTGTGGCAGTAGAGGACAGAAAATAAAGAGAAGGAAGAATAATTAACATAATGAAGTGTTTAGAGATTGCGGAAAACAACAACAACAATAATAATAATAATAATAATAATAATAATAGCATTAGAAAGTCTAATTCTGCCATTTAACCCAACGCTCATATGTAGTTTGACCTTGACCTTGACCGGTGACCTTTAGGTTATGCCAGTAACTTATTACCTCGCACTTAGACTTAGCCTTTTATAAAGTAGAGTATTTTTCGAAAATCAGTATGAATTATAACCAGCTAGATTGTTTCCTTTACCATTATTCATACAAAATCTTCTCTCATTTTAATTAGCAAGTTAGTTTCCCTTACAACAAATCTTCTTCGAAAATCCTCATGCGTTATAACAAGCAAGATGGTTTCCATTACGGCAAATCTCTAAATCCTCATCGATATTTCCCGAACCTAATTATGTGAAGGGAGTCATCATATGAATATTTTCACCGGGTTTCATTAAAAGCCGTTATTGCTGTCTCGAAATTCTTGTTTACACACACACACACACACACACACACACACACACAAATTGAATGGCTCCCTAGCATAGACAAGCGAGAAAATATGACCTCTTAACTTCATTATTGTAGATAAGGAGGTAATTATAACAAAAAAAGATTACTAAAAGAACGCAAAAAAGAGAATACTGTCATTATACGTAAAAGAAGACACTGACACAGCGATCTTTTTTCAAATTTTTTTCTTCATTTCAGTTGACCCATTTCTTGAATAAATGGTAACAGTTTATCCGAGACGAAAGTGGTGTATAAACATACGGCACATTGAGTGCTAGCAAAGACTCGCCTCTTAAATAAATGGTAACCGAGTTAAGTGGACTTAAGAGGAGATAACGAGCTGAGTGCAAATAAGTGGAGGGGAGGAAATAGTGACAAAAACGTCCGGATTTAATGATGAGTTTGTGGTAGTTCAATTATGACGGTAATCCCATTCTTTCTCAAGTGTTTTAATTTTTTTTTTTTTGCAATGTAGCTGGGGTACCCATTGTTATGGTAGAAAATGAGATTCACATTTATCTTATTTTCCCTTAAACACCTTAACGCACTTTTGGGCAGTGGCCCGGGGTATTACAAGGCCAGCATTTTAATCTTAAGGAAAAACAAGTAAACAATGCGCCGAAGTTTCTTCGGCAGAATCGAGTTTTCTGTATGAGCCGCGGCCCTAGAAGCTTTCAGTCACGGCCCGGTACTGGCTTGTCGTATAGCGTTACCAGACGCACGATTATGGCTAACTTTAACCTTAAATAGAATAAAAACTACTGAGGCTAGAGGGCTGCAATTTGGTATGTTTGGTGATTGGAGGGTGGGTGATCAGCATACCGATTTGCAGCCCTCTAGCCTCAGTAGTTTTTAAGATCTGAGGGCAGACAGAAAAGTGCGGACAGAGAAGAATGCGAACAGAATAAAGTACAGACGGACAAACAAAGCCGGCACAATAGTTTCCTTTTACAGAAAACTCAAAAAGCACGGAATTATGAAAAAAAACATTCCTTCAAGAGAAAAAGACATGTCTGGCAACCTCGTTCCTCTGGACATTACTGAGAGGGATATACAGTATACATATACGTACAAACATACATTCATACATACGTGTGTGTGTATATATATATATATATATATATATATATATATATATATATATATATATATATATATATATATATATATATATATATATATATATATATATATATATATATACATCTAACCTAAGCTTGATCCCAGTTTACAAAGGTCCGGCTTATGGCAGCTCAGAGAGTTACGGCGCTTTTTCAAATACTCATCAGAAATTATTTTCCGGTTTACAACGCATGTTCTGGGGTTACGACGCGTCATGCTGATCGAAACGGAAGAAATATGGCTCTAAAAATGCGCTTAGAATAATCAAAATTTGGATTGTTTTTTTATGAAAAACTCAATAAAAATGCAGTTTACATCGTTTTCAGTACACCCCAAAGCATTAAAGCAAGGTTTTCATAGGATTTTTGACGATTTTCGACGATTTTTCGGCTTATGACACAGCATAAAACAGGACCGTTGTAAACCAGGGGACTGCCTGTGTATATATATATATATATATATATATATATATATATATATATATATATATATATATATATATATATATATATATATATATATATAAATCAGTAAGCTACAAATGTCGCTAATATCAATTGCTCTACCTCGGAAATAATATATTTTCATATATGTTACCGAAGAGATTTTTAGTTGATAATAAGTTCGTGTCCTGTGGGCTCGAACCAGCGAAGAGACAAAACTCAGGACTACAGTGGACGTAATCCACGCGGCCAGCAAGTGAGGTTAAGCGTGGGTTATGCGTCACTGTAGTTCTGAGTTCTTGTCTTCGAAAAGCCAGGGTGACAAGTTATTATCAGCTAAAAAATTCCCCCTTCAACAACATACTATAAAACTGCATTATTTAAAGCTAAATTATTCCAGACGTAAATTACTGATGTATATGAATCACAGTGATGTGATAAAAGAGTCATATATATATATATATATATATATATATATATATATATATATATATATATATATATATATATATATATGTATGTGTATATATATATATATATATATATATATATATATATATATATATATATATATATATATATATATATATATGTATGTGTTTGTGGGGCGAAGTGGGTGTGCATTCAGGATTTAGTGGCCGGGTAAATATACGTGCCTGAGTCGTGTACGTGCATGTAACAAACTCGCCCACGTATGCAGTATGCATTTGTATGCAGGTATTCAACGGTATCTTTTTGTCCCTTAACCCCAAAGAAATATAAATAAACATCACGTCTCTATATCTCGCCCCCTTCTTTTATTCAGAGTTTTAAAAACGGTAGATGGAGAGAGAGAGAGAGAGAGAGAGACTTTATTAAGTTCATGTGTGTTTGTGAGTGTATGCATGTGTGTTAGAGAGAGAGAAAGAGAAAAGGGGGTGTTTATGAGAAAGAAATCTCCCTGCAAATCATTTCGGGAAAAGTTTCCTTTATTTTTTTTGTTTTGTTTTGTTTATGGAAGGGAATGATGCTTAATGACGTCAGAGCCATTCTGAGGTCACCCCTTACTTGGAGATTAATCGAAGCTAGGAGCTCAAGTTTTTGGTGGGTTATTATAGGACCTCTTAGAGGGCAAGGTTCATTTAAAAGGTTCGTATCCACTTTAGGGTCGTTAAGCATTGTTTGGTGTTATTTTTAGTTTTATGTAAAAGAAAGCTATTGTGCCGGCTTTGCCTGTCCGTCCGCACTTGATTCTGTCCGCACTTTTTCTGTCCGTACTTTTTCTGTCCGCCCTCAGATCGTGAAAACTACTGAGGCTAGAGGGCTGCATATTATTATGTTGATCATCCACCCTCCAATCGTCAAACATGCGAAATTGCACCCCTCTAGCGTCAGTAATTTTTATTTTATTTAAGGATAAAGTTAGCCTTAATCGTGGTTCTGGCAACGATATAGGATAGGCCACCACTGGGCCGTAGTTAAAATTTCACGGGCCGCGGTTCATACAGCATTATACCGAGACCACCGAAAGATAGATCTATTTTCGGTGGCCTTGATTATACGCTGTAGCGGCTGTACAGAAAACTCGATTACGCCGAAGAAACTTCGGCGCACTTTTTACTTGTTCTTAATGCCTTCCATTCTTATGTAATGCACAGGTAGTCAGGGACACTGAATGCAGTCATTACGTACATAAATTTCAATAGTTACCACAGATTAGTTTCGTTGTTACCATTGTACTTGATCATTTTGACTTAACTTTAATCGGCCCTTTTTTATCGTTTGTGTACTTAGTTATATAAAGTTTTCACTTTTGTCGTTAAATAGTTTATATTTCTCTTAGTTTTAGACTTATAATTAATTACATAAGTTTTGTTTTTGCCAGCGTCTGAGTCAAGTCTATGACTGTATCATTTCGTTTGGTGCTAATTTATCATGACTAGAGGGTTATTAATTTCATGTTCCAAAAGTTATAATTCTAGAAAAGTTTAATCACTGTCAGCGTCTCAAATCTAGGCCATTCGACCTCATTTCTCATGGTACTAATTTCTTTGAGTATTGCTCAAACACCCACAGACCCACAGGCAACGAACTTTTTATACATTCTTCGTTAGATATTTATCCAGGTGTAAAAGTTATAATTACAGGTTTTTTTTATGTCTGTTGGTGTAATGAATCGCTTCTAATGCCTACCGGGAAACTGACGTTTTCCCTATTTTCTAAAATCAGTAGCAAGAACCTTAATCTTCGAATTACTGTTTTCGGTGATTGCATCCTTGCATTTTTCCCTCGACTGCTAAGCTTTGGAACTCCTTTTCTGTTTCTATTATCTTTAACTCTTATGAGCCTCCCTCCATTAAGATGCAGGTGTACCGTTTCCTTCAGAGTTCAGACCCACCACTTTTTTTTCCAGAAAAAGTTGGACAAGGTCATTATGTTGCATCATCATTTTTTCTACTTCTTGGTTTTTGTTTTTTCGAGCCAGGGGTAAATAAGGGCATTAGATTGCCCATCCCATGGGCTTCTATACTATACATATCTTCTGGCCACATCATTAACAGACTCCCACAACAAACAACAGCAGAGTCCTCCTGATTGTTGTCGTTAACCAACTCCCACAACAAACAACAGCTGAAAGGCCTTCTGATTCTTGTTATTAACATACCCCCAGAACAACCAGCAGCAGAAAGTCCCCCTTGATCCTCGTCATTAACAGTTTCTAGAATAAACAGCAGCAAATCTGATTCTCGTCGTAACCGACTCCCTATGCAATGGTAGAAACTACCCTCATTTTCGTCATTAACAGACTCCATCCCACAACAAACAGCAGCAGAAAGTCCCTCTGATACTTGTCATTAACAGACTCCCACAACAAACAGCAACAGAAGGTCCCTCTGATTCTTGTCATTAACCGACTCCCACAACAAACAGTCGCAGAAATTCTCCCTGATTCTCGTCATTAACAGAATCCCACATCAAACAGTAGCAGAAAGTCCCCCTTGACTCTCGTCATTAACAGACTCCCACATCAAACAGCAGCAGAAAGTCTCTCTGATTCTCGTCATTAACAGACTCCCACAATAAAGAGCAGGAGAAGGTCCCTCTGATTCTCGTCATTAACAGACTCCCACAATAAAGAGCAGGAGAAAGTCCCTCTGATTCTTGTCATTAACAGACTCCCACAGCAAACAGCAACAGAAATTACCCTGATTTTCGACACTAACAGACTCCCACAACAAGCAGCAGCAAAAAGTCCCTCTGATTCTTGTCATTAACAGACTCCCACAACAAACAGCAGTAGAAAGTCCCTCTGATTCTTGTCATTCACAGACTCCCACAACAAACAACAGCAGAAAGTCCCTCTAATTCTTGTCGTTAACAGACTCCCGCAACAGGCAGCAGCAGGAAGTCCCTCTGATTCTTGTCATTAACAGATTCCCACAAAAGACAGCAGAAGAAATTCTCCCTGATTCTTGTCATTAACAGACTCCCACAACAAACAGCAGCAGAAAGTCTCTCTGATTCTTGTCATTAACATGCTCCCACAACAAACAACAGCAGATAGTCCCTCTGATTCTTGTCATTAACAGATTCCCACAACAACCAGCAGCAGAAAGTCCCTCTGATTCTTGTCATTAACAGACTCCCACAACAAACAGCAGCAGAAAGCCCCTCTGATTCTTGTCATTAACAGACTTCCAACAACAAACAACAGCAGAAAGTCCCTCTGATTCTTGTAGTTAACAGACTCCCACAACAAACAGCAGCAGAAATTACCCTGATTTTCGTCATTAACAGACTCCCACAACAAACAGCAGCAGAAAGTCCCTCTGATTCTTGTCATTAACAGACTCCCACAACAAACAGCTGGAGAAAGTCCCTCTGATTCTTGTCATTAACAGACTCCCACAACAAACAGCAGGAGAAAGTCCCTCTGATACTTGTCATTAACAGACTCCCACAACAAATAGCAGCAGAAAGTCCCTCTGATTCTCGTCATTAACAGACTCCCACAACAAACAGCAGGGTAAAGTCCCTCTGTTTCTTATCATTAACAGACTCCCACAACAAACAGCAGGGGAAAGTCCCTCTGATTATTGTCATTAACAGACTCCCACAACAAACAGCAGAAGAAATTTTCTCTGATTCTCGTCATTAGCAGACTCCCACAACAAACGCAGCGGAAATTCCCCCTGATTCTCGTCATTAACAGACTCCCAAAACAAACAGCAGCAGAAAGTCCCGCTGATTCTTGTCGTACCACAACAAACAACAGTAGAAATCCCTCCTGATTCTTGTCATGAACTGACTCCCGCAACAAACAGCAGCTGAAAGGCCCCGTGATTCTTGACATTTGAAAGGACGTTGCTGGACAGTAGCACTTCAACAGCGAACACGTTTGTTACCCGAAAGGTCAGGCGGGAATGAAACCGGACTCGGCCGGATCTCCGGATTATATACTTCCTTCGCCAGAAATCTGTTGATGGTAGAAAAGCTAAAGCTGAACAACAACAGGTGTTTTATTTTTCAATGACGTCAAGAGTTTCGAAAGAATTGAGTAGATGAAGGGGTTGTGTTTTTTTTTTTATTGTGTGTGTGTATTATGTCATCTGGGTACAAGCGCAGTGTTTTTAACGATTTATAGAAGAAAGTAAATTGCCTAAGCTTTATGCTACCAGTGACTTGACAGTGAGAAAATTTAGGCTTAATTATTTTAGCTGGATGTGTGCGTTCGTATGTTGTGGCATCAGGGAGTATGCGCCATATTTTTAAAGATTTGAGTAATAAATAAATAAATTGCTTGAACGTTCAATATTAATGCTTTGAAAATGTAAAAATTTGGCTTAATTGAATCTATAAAAAATCTATGCATTAAGCCAATAACAAAGATAGTTACCTCCGCCCAAAAAAATTTGAAGGTGTTGGTCTTAATCCGTGCCTTAGTGTTTGTCCGTGTGTGTGTGTGTGTGTGTGTGTGGTCGTGCTCGCGCGTCAGCAGGATATCTCGAGAACAAGTGAGTAGAATTTCAGGAAACTTTGCACACAATATTCATTAGGTGTCCTTCTTGTGATGAGTAACTTTTGGTAAAAATTAGGTCCAGAGTTGGATGGTTCTGGTGCCTCTTGCAGCAGGAAGGTGATTAGACACAGAATAACAGAAGAGCAGCTATGAATTTCAAGGCCAGTTTCCTCAACAGAAGAATACAAGCAAAGAACATGGCAAAATGAAATGAAGACATATATATATATATATATATATATATATATATATATATATATATATATATATATATATATATACTATATATATATATATATATATATATATATATAAATGAGAATAGACAGAGAGAGAGAGAGAGAGACAGAGAATAAACGAACACTATAAACGTTTGATTCTGTTCATAGCCTTATTGTCAGCGTTCGTACACGTAGACACTGACATGTGTCCCTTCGATAAAGCGCTTAGTCACATTACCACTCCGTCATCATACCTCCACTGTGAGAGAGTTTGCGGGGGTGTAATGTGGTACTGATGACATTTTTCTCTCTTTGTCATAATTTTCTTTTTTAAAAGAGCCCTTAACTTACAAAGTTTCGAGGTCAAAAGTTAAGAAAAATAGTATGAATCTTATTTTAATTTGATTAGGACCAGAGTAATAAGAATGATATGAAGCATAGTGGTATTTGGAAAGAGAAGTTTAAAGAATGTCTTCGTGTTTATTTGGAGTCTATCGAAAATCAAGATCTCACATTAAAAGAGTATGCTGTAAAACTGCGGGAAATTGATCTATTTTACGTCAGGTCTAAAATACATTAACTGACATAATGTGATGTATTATTAGAATATCTTTTAAAAAGTTTTATAACTTATGGGAGAAATAATTAACTTTCACGTGAAGTTTAGAATACTTAAGGCTAAATGGCATAGTCTGATATATTACTTCACCTACATTAAAACTTGAGCTTGATGGAAATGAACTTATCAGTCCATTTGAACTTAATTACCGTGAGTTCAAGTCGCAACCAATCGTGACTGGCGAAATGCGCAAGTTAAGTCACCACAGCAATATATTTTGGAAGGTTTTATCAGCTTCATTTAGGGTGGTGGTTTTGGTTCGTGAAATTCATCTTCATGGCGTTATTCGTGAAAATGGGAAGTTGAGTTTGAGTTCATCCATGATTAGGGTTAATAGGTTAAGGCATAGTACTTTCATTTTCAGTTTTTTGAAATCTGAAATTTTGTGTGCAAATAGAGAACAGGGTCAGAAAGAAAAAAGTCTCTGAAGATATGGTATAGATCAATAAATTAAAATAGAGGAAGCCAACAATTTGGGTTGCACGATAATACTGTATTTTTAGAACTAAATGCCCGTTTAAACCAAACTACTTTGAAACACATTTATCATTCTGTTGCATCTATTTTCACGTTTTCATTGTCTTCTTAGCTCTTCAGTGAGATCATTAACAAGGAGCAGAGGCATAGAAACCGAACACACACACACACACACACACACACACACACACATGCGCGCGCGCGCACACACACACACACGATCAGATATCAAGCCCCCTTCTGTACTCAGGGGAGACATTTGGGAGTATGGTAAGGGCGGATGATGTTTTTGCAGGTAAATCTATTCCCCCGGCCTTCAAAAAAAAAAAAAAAAAAAACATAGAGCGCTGGATCAGTGAAGGTGTTATCTTAGCATCACTCGTTTTGTTGCAAAGGTGCTCCGATTCCTTCGATGACTAGTAGTTCGTAGTCATGAAAAAGTATAACTCGTGGTAATGAAAAGTGTAATTCATGGTAATGAAAAAGGATAATTCGTGGTTATGAAAACTGCCATTCATGGTAATGAAAAAGTATAATTCATAGCAATGAAAAGTATAATTCATGGTCATGAAAAAAGTATTAACTCATGGTAATGGAAATTGTAGTTCATGGTAATGAAAAGTGTAATTCATGGTAATGAAAAAGTATAATTCATGGTATGAAAAGTACCATTCATGGTAATGAAAAAGTATAATTCATGGTAATGAAAAAGTATAATTCATGGTAATGAAAACATATAATTCATGGTAATGAAAAAAGTATAATTCACAGTAATAAAAAAAGTATAATTCATAGTAATGAAAAGTGTAATTCGTGTTAATGAAAAAGTATTTACCCTAAAGCATTACTTTGCAGTCCTGAAACAACCCTCATGAAATCAGCGGTACCATGTATCCCTTGATTGGGGGTGGCTCGAGAGAGAGAGAGGAGAGAGAGAGAGAGAGAGAGAGAGAGAGAGAGAGAGAGAGAGAGAGTTAATGGCCTACATAAGATAAATCCCAAACCCAGGGTCATTTCCCTTTCGTAATTTGGAAAACGTCTTAAGAAGTCTTATTTGAAATTCCTCCTGAACATCGTACATATCACAAACGCGTGAATATTCTTGTCTGCCTTCCTTGTGCTTGCTTGCTCTCCCTTTAAAAGCATAATGACACTGAGACATAATCTTCGTATTGTTCCATTTTCCTCAGCCTCAGTCTGACCTGGGTTATCATGAGCACCAGTTCCTTTGCCTTTCCGAGCATGGGGGAGTTTGGGGGGGAGAGGGATCCTACCCCCATCTCCTATAACTCCTACCCTTGCTTCTCCTTCTCCCTCCTCCGTCTTCTCTCTTTTTGTGCAGCGTCTCGTCTTGTTCTTAACATCTTATTTTTATCTCTCTTTTTTTTGTATTTTATTCTTTCCAGTGCTGTTATCCTCTTGTATATACTGCTTTCATCCCGTGCCTTACTCCTCACGGCTCTTACATCTTCATCAACACTCCTTTCGCTTTGTGTGTCTCTCTCTTTACGTAACACGGGCCTGGTCGAGACTGAAAGACGGGTGGGAGAAAATGGGAGGGGGCGGGGGGGCAGTTACGGTGGGAAGGGTGGGAGTGAGATAGGGGAGTTGGGGGGGGGATAGGGAGAAGCTCTCCGTGAGCATTGTGCATGAATATGAACCTCGAAGGGATGAATGAGAAGAGAGAGAGAAAGGAAAGGTGGGGGGAGAAAGAGAGAGAGAGAAAGGCGAGCTGGTGAGAGATAGTCGGGTGAATAACTGTGCATAATGGCGAGCGTGGACCTTGATAGCTTGCTCGGAGGGCGCGGTTGGTAGGCCTCCCCAAAATTCAGTCTGGAATTGTTGATTCTGTACCATAAGGAGATAGTCGGGGAACGGACGGTGATGGCTTCAGAGGAAAGGGAGGTTATATAGAAGGCAGTGTTTGTTTCAAAAGGCTTTTCAAGGATAGTGGGGTTTGCCTGGAACGTTTGTTTGAGTAAAGTAGAACTGAAAAACACCACTGTGGCAAGCTGGCGCGTACACATTTATACATTATATATATATATATATATATATATATATATATATATATATATATATATATATATATATATATATATATATTATATAATTATATAATTATATAATTATATATATATATATATATATATATATATATATATACACATACACATATATATATATATATATATATATATATATATATATATATATATATATATATATATATATATATATATATATATATATATATATATATATATATATTGTCTGTGCCTTACATTGCCACAATGATATTTTTCAGTTCTTGTTTAGTTTATATTTTATATATATATATATATATATATATATATATATATATATATATATATATATATATATATATATATATATATATAAATAAAACTTTCTTTGAGTCTGTTTCCAGAACGATTCATTAAATAAAGATTCATTGTATCCCCATTAATCTAAGCATTGAATTGGGTACTTCGTGGTTAGTCGACTTTAGTGTATAGCAGCTAGGTTACAAAAGGGCATGGGACTAGCAGTCTCATCCCAAACACACGCAAAAATCTGAGTGTTGGAAGTATAGTACCCTTTTGAGCAACCCCCCTTCAGGGGGAAAAGGCCAATGATACAGGCCCTCAGCTCACGTAAATGGATTCCAGCGTTTGCTGAGGTCAGCAGAACTGGCGTGGGGCCTGCAACCGCATCCCTAAAGATTTGGGGAAAACCTTGAAGGCTGTACCCTTCAAGCGACACCTCCAAAGGTTGAAAAAAAAATTCTGTATAAAAAATATGTATCACTATTTTTAGTCCCAGTAAAAAAAAAAAAAAAAAAACTTCTCCATACTTTTGCCGAGGTTGTTCAGCCACCGCTGCATTCCTGAGATTTATTTTTACTCCTGAAACAAAAGGTCCTGTCATGCCGGGTATTCTGTTTTCAAATGGTTGGAAAAGATATCCAGCCAAATTTGCTCTCTTGTCGAGAGAATACTAAGCTCTTCCTGGACAAGGAGGCTGAGCTTTCGTGTTCCGCGTTCTGGGACGTGCACAAGAAACTTTCTATTTATTTTTTTGACGTAGTCAATTTCAATTTCTAATCGTAAGCAGTCTGATGTTTCCGGTGACACTTGGATTAGATTTAAAAAAAAACCTGAACTGGATTTTATTTTACAAAGAGGTGATTCTAGAAGGAAGATCTAGGTTATATCCAGTGATTATCAATATTAACAGTCTTAGATTTGATTAAAGTTCAGATAACTTCCACTGCATTGTTTTAATTCTACTCGTCCCTCGCCTGTGCTAATATTTTAAGTTAATGACAGCTATTTCTAGTTATTTTTGCTATCATATTTTTTTCTTATTGCGTAATACAAAATTACAGAAATTGACTTATCGTAAGACCTATGTGGATTTTAATGTTTATTCAGTCCAGTGTGGATGATTCTATCGCTTTTTAATGCCTTTCGCTCAGGTTATTGTAATTACAAAGTAAATCATCCTATTTACCTTCTAGAAGGTTTGTTACTGAAATCCTTGGGCCCAAGTAAAAATCATTCTGGAGGCTTAAAGAATACTGGGTATTGTGGGAAACATATTAGGCATGGGAACTACTGTTTGACGGTGGAGAGTATAAGTATACGTATGCTGGCGCGCGCGCACACACACGCACACACATATATATTATATAGTATATATATAGAAATATCAACACACAATTACGTGTGGAACAGAAATAAATTTCTGACTCACATCAGCATCGAACCCAGGTCTTTCATTTGAAAGAACTGGGTTCTGATCCTGATGTGAGTCAGAAATATATATATATATATATAATATATATATATATATATATATATATATATATATATATATATATATATATATATATATATATATATATATATATATATAGTAGGAGCCATCCCATACTTGGGGAAATGGGTCATTGTGGAAATGGATGTTCTTATTAAGTATTATAAAAACAAACTGATTCGTCCAAATAAAAAAAAACTGCATATGCACTTATTCATTCATTAGAGTTTTTCCCCAAAAATTTGTAAAAGCGAACAGTTCTGTTTTATTTCTTCAGTTTTGTTAGGAAGTTAATTTTCTGTCATATACACTACGGTTCTGTCCCAATCAATACTTTGGAAACTCCATCTATGCTCCTTTAATGGGACAGGGCTCTCCGCGTTAAAGTTAAATAGGATGTTTAAGGTATAGAATTCTCTTCGTCACTACCATTTTATTTTCTCTTTTGCAAAATATGACTAATGAGTGGAGGTTGCTTATTTAGACATTAATTTTATTTTTTACGGTTCATTAGCTATCGGTCATTACTGTGTTAGATAATTGCTAATAGCACTATAAAATTATTATAATTAGCAGCACGAACTTAATTATTCATATTTTTACTCCGTGAATCACTGATTAGTTTAATTGTTGTTATCCTACACAATAATATTGTTTCAGTTTATTGCGTTTTATAAATTATATTTCTATAAGATTTATTAGATTTTTTAACGTAAAGCGTACAATGTCCCAACTTTGTATTAAAAAATGTCTTGCTGAAACTTGCAGCATGCATTAGGAATGGTACGAGCGGCAGTGGGTAACAGTGAGACCTGAGAAGTCTTAGCATCAATAATTTTGCGGTATTTTGCTTATTCGTCTACCATGAATTGTGAACCTGCCATTTTTTTTTACGAACATAAATAAATTTCTGACTCACATCTGGATTGAACCCAGGTCTTTCAATTGAAAGAGGAGACCTCTGCCAACCAAGCCACACAAGTTATAAACTTATTTCTATTTCACACGTGGTTGTGCGTTGGTCATTTCTGCAATATTCTTTGTTATAAATACAATGTTAAAAGTCATACCAAGATTGATTGAAGTCTGTGGTATGATTCATTCGGTGTGTTTTGACTCATGTAGTCAGTCACTCAGGCTCCTTGTCATGTCTGAGCATAAATAATATAATAAGAGCTATGAGGAATCCAATTTTTACAGTTTTGTCCAGTCTGAGTACGTGGGAATGTTTCATACCGAGATAGAATGTGGTAGAAGGAGATTTAGATGTAAGTTCTCGAAAGCGTCAATATTTCTGTGATCAAGCTGTCTACAAATTATTAAATTTTTTGTATAAGTGGTGCGAGTTTATGATGCTAAATATCTCTCTCTCTCTCTCTCTCTCTCTCTCTCTCTCTCTCTCTCTCTCTCTCTGTAACACCAGATTATCATAAAAAAATCAGTCACTCTCTCACGCAAATCAGGATAATGCTATGAAAATGAAATTCTCTCTCTCTCTCTCTCTCTCTCTCTCTCTCTCTCTCTCTCTCTCTCTCTCTCCGTGTTACGCCAGGTCATGATAAAGAAATCAATCTCTCTCGCCCTCACACGCAAATTAAGGTAATGCATTTAAAACCCTCTTCCTGTTTTCATCACGAATATTAAACTTATCGATAATTGACTATTAAGATGAAAGGTTTTGCCTAAATACGCCACACGGATCACACTAATAGCATTGGGGTACCAAAATGAATTCGCTGTTTTTTGTTTTTTACCCAACACTGTCATTGATTCAAATAATCCATAAGCACTTAGAATGATCTTAAACTCTCATTTTCATGTTATGAGTAGGTGAATACACGGGAATCATTAATCTTCAATAAGTAGGTTCATGGATAAAAGGCTGAAGCTTATATAGTCTGTATTTTCGGAGTTGACGGTAAATTTCCGTAGCCGATACCATTGCAACCAGTGATGGGCGCTGAAGGCGAGCTTCCGCTAATCACGATTAGTTTCAGGGATATCGGAAGCGTATATTTACCGTTAGCTCAAAAAAAAAAAAAAAAAAAGTCGATAGTTGCAAAACCTGCTAAACACGAATGCCAGTGAGGTTGAGAGCTAGATTTTTATTCCTAATGAACCCCTCCCTCCCCCCCTCCCAGAAAAAAAGCGAAAGACTTATCTCCTGAAAAATGGAAAGGAATCTGGAGCAGGTAGAGAATTCCAAAGCTTTTCCGCCATGTGAGGGAAGCGGTTAAGTAATCTCCGCAGACCGATTATTAGATGCATTATGTCAAATAGATTCGTTTTAGCAAAAGTTAAGAAACTGTCGGGTGTATCGGTTTTATTTTCTGTTCCCCCATATTATTTATCCATCACATATTCCTATAACTTGTACTGGCCCGCTGATACAGTGGTTAGTGTCGTGGCATGCCACTCAAATGTTGCTGGTTTGCGTCTCTCCCAGGGCGATGAAAAATCACGGGCTTTGTTTCATGATCAGTTACTGCTGGAGTGTTGGGTCTGCGGTGGAAGGTTAAAACCAACATTCTATGGAAGCTTGAATTTCAAGTCAGTGGCCCCTTTGGTGTGCTTGAATAGGTTTCATCTACTGAAATAATAATATAATGAATAATAATATCTCTCTGCAGGCTGATTTCCCTTTGGGCGCGTAGTTTTTTTACTCTGTCCAAAAGTTTCTAGCTGAAGGTGTAAAAAAATAAGAAAGAAAGTAAGTCAGTAAGTACAAGGACAATGTAAAAAATAACGGGCTTTTCCCCACAACAGAAACTAACTGTAAAAAATACCGGGCTTTTCCCCACAGCGGAAACTAACTGTAAAAAATAGCAGGCTTTTCCCCACAGGAGAAACTAACTGTAAAAAATAGCGGGCTTTTCCCCACAGCAGAAACTAACTGTAAAAAATAGCGGGCTTTTCCCCACAGCAGAAGCTAAACTGTAAAAAATAGCAGGCTTCTCCCCACAACAGACACGTAACTGAAAAAATAACGGGCTTTTCCCCACAGCAAAAACTAAACTGTAAAAAAATAACGGGCTTTCCCCACAGCAGAAACTAACTGTAAAAAATAATGGGATTTTCCCCACAGCAGAAACCAACTGTAAAAAATAACGGGCTTTTCCCCTCAGCAGAAACTAACTGTAAAAAATAACGGGCTTTTCCCCACAGTAGAAGCTAAAATGTAAAAAATAACGGGTTTTTCCCCACAGCAGAAAGTAAACTGTAAAAAATAACGGGCTTTTCCCCACAGCAGAAAGTAAACTTTAAAAAATAACGGGCTTTTCCCCACAGCAGAAAGTAAACTGTAAAAAATAACGGGCTTTTCGCTACAGAAATTAAACTATAAAAAATAACGGACTTTTCCCCACAGCAAAAAGTATTATGTAAAATATAACGGGCTTTTCCCCACAGCAGAAAGTAAACTGTAAAAAATAACGGGCTTTTCCCCACAGCAGAAAGTAAACTGTAAAAAATAATGGGCTTCTCCACATAGCAGATACTAAACTGTAAAAAATAACGGGGTTTTTCCCCACGGCAGAAAGTAAACTGTAAAAAATAACGGGCTTTTCCTCACAGCAGAAAGTAAACTGTAAAAAATAACGGGCTTTTCCCCACAGCAGAAAGTAAACTGTAAAAAATAACGGGCTTTCCTCCACAGCAGAAACTAAACTGTAAAAAATAACGGACTTTTCCCCACGGCAGAAACTAAACCCAGTGGTGACGACACATTGTTTCTATTTGTTTTGTGGACTGCTCGAAATGTTTTCACGTATTTATAAACTGCCTAAATGAAGGTTAGTTACTGTCATTCATATATATATATATATATATATATATATATATATATATATATATATATATATATATATATATATATGTATTTTTTTTTTCTCTTACTCAGTCGACCTCGAGTGTATCGATTTGGCGAGTGCTTTTTGCACTGCTTGTAACTCCTATTGATTGGAGTTGCTCAGGCCCCTTAAATTTTCTTCAAATCATCGCGCTCTTCAGATGGAGGGTATGATTATTAAAGCTTTCCCCTTTTATTATACGTGCCCCAGTTGCTACTTGCTTATGTTTGGGATTGGAATATAAGATTTAGGCTAAAGCCCAAGCGCTGGGACCTATGAGGTCATTCAGCGCTGAAAGGGACGTTGAGAGTGAAGGTTTTACAGTTGTAAAAGGAGGAAAGCCTCGCATTTGCACTAGGGAACAGTTGTTAGGAGAGGGTGGCAAGCAAAATAGAAGAAAGAGAATATGAACGGAGGTACAGTAATGGGAATGAAAAGGGTTGCGGTTAGGGGCCAAAGGGACGCTGCAAAGAACCTCAAGTAATGCTGGCAGTTCACCGCGTGAGGTGCACTAACGGTGCTACCCCTCTACAGGGTGTTTTAGTTGGAGAAGACAAATTGTTCTCGACTGTTCGGCTTTTAAATAGCTCGGTGTAGCCTATGTGTTATTTTCTGCTATGGCTTTTATTAGTTTTCTGAAAAGGAAACTATTGTGCCGGCTTTGTCTGTCCGTTCGCTCTGTTTTCTGCCCGCTCTCATATCTTAAAAACTACTGAGGCTAGAGGCTGCATACTGGTATGTTGATCATCCACCCTCCAATCATCAAACATACCAAATTGCAGCCCTCTAGCCTCAGTAGTTTTTGTTTTATTTAAGGTTAAATTTAGCCATAATCGTGCTTCTGGCAACGATGTATGATAGGCCACCACCGGGCCGTGGTTATAGTTTCCTGGGCCGCGGCTCCTACAGCATTATACCGAGACCACCGAAAGAAAATTTTCGGTGGCCTTGATTATACGCTGTAGCTGCTGTACAGATTGCGCCAAAGAAACTCCAGCTCATTTTTTACTTGTTTTTTTTTTTTTTTAATTGAAGTGATCTTTTGATCTCTGCTCTCGAGTGTGGCTTGTGCGTAAATGCCGATGTAATAGTATAAACTGCCATAAGAAGCTCAAACAATACCAAGCATATTTAATCTGAGTACTTCTCGTGACATTTGCTCCAACCTTTGAATGCTACTCGTGCAGAGAGAGAGAGAGAGAGAGAGGAGAATAACTCCTTACGATATCAAAAGATTGAAATCCTTGAACTTCTAAGGGCAACACTCCTTCCCCTCAGGTACTTCGCATCGTGTCGAGTGACACGTTCCCAGTTTGCAGTCTCGTCGACATTACCGGACGGTTTCCAATGGCTTTTGAGGCACGTTTCAAATACGGATTAAAGGTATTTCCTATCCGGAGGTATTTTGAGGGGACGATGCTCTGAAATTGTTTCGGCTTTCAGCTCTTGTGCCTCTGAAACGGCAATTAACTCGCAAGATATGCAAATGGAAGGCATTAGCAACCTTATATGCCCTGGGAAGTATCCTCTGCGCGTTCTGCCCTGCAACAAGGAATTGCCAAATTTAAGATCTTTGTTTTTTAGGAGTTTTTTTTTTTATCATAGCTTTGGTACTGGATGCATTTCTTTTTTTACAAACGTAGAAATAAGAAAGAATTACATCTTTTTCAAGCGTAGAAATAAGAAATAAGTGTATTTTTTATACAAACGTGGAAATAAGAATGAATGAAATATTTTTTACAAACGTAGAAATAAGAAAGAATAACATTTTTTTACTAACGTAGAAATAAGAAAGAATTGCATTTTTTTTAGAAACATAGAAATAAGAAAGAATTACATCTTTTTTTTACAAACGTAGAAATAAGAAAGAATTAATTGTTTTTACAAACTTAGAAATAAGAATCACATTTTTTACACACGTAGACATAAGAAAACTTCCTTTTTTTTTAACGAACAAACGTAGAAATAAGAAAGAATCAATTTTTTTTTGTTACAAACGTAGAAAAAAGAAAAATTACTTTTTTTACAAACGTAGAAATAAGAAAGAATTACATTTTTTGCAAACGTAGAAATAAGAAAGAATTACATTTTTTTACAAACGTAGAAATAAGAAAGAATCCTTTTACGACTTAATCTCTAAGATCGTTAACTAATTCAATTTTTGCTCACTGATGAATTTATCTTATAAGTTCATTCAATAACTTGTAAGTAATTACCACATCACTCAGTCTTCAGTCATGTGGTAAAAAGTAATTATCAAATAATGTTCTGCATGCATCCGTCATAACTGCTCGATAATTGAGGGTCTTACCATCCAATCAGTTGACATAGTTCATTCGCACTTTGCAATGATTGAAAATCGCTTTTTAAGGCTATCATTATTATCCTGCTTAATTATTATTTGATTTTACTTATCCACTTCCTTTATCAGTGCAGTAAACCACGCATGGAAATTAACCTACTTAGAAGGTCAGAGATTATGACTTGCTTTAACTAGTGAATATGGAATTAAACTAAGATGTATTCAGACCAGTTTACTCCCTTTAAATGCACATAATCTCTTAAGAGGTGGAGAAGAGAAATAGCCTAGGTCACATTTTTTAATAATAAATAATAAATGTGCCGAAGTTTCTTCGGCGCAATCGAGTTTTCTGTGCAGCGTATAATGCTGTATGAAACTTTCAGCCACGGCCCGGTGATAGCCTGTGGTGTTGGCACCTATAGTGGTGATAGACGCACGATTATGGCTAACTTTAACCTTGAATAAAATAGAAACTACTGAGGCTAGAGGGCTGCAATTTGGTATGTTTGATGAGTGGGGGGTGGATGATCAATTTGCAGCCCTCTAGCCTCGGTAGTTTTTAAGATCCGAGGGCGGACAGAAAAGTGCGGACGGACAGAGAAAGCCGGCACAATAGTTTTCTTTTACAGAAAACTAAAACTCTTGTATCCTAATTAGCATCCGAGTTCATCTCAAAAACTAACGTACCTTTCCTCTGCCCAAAGCCTGACCGGAAAAGCAAGCAAGAGACCGTGCAGGCAGCTTAATCTAGAATAACAACAACATTCACTGAAACGCATCAGTAACTTCCGAGTTACCTTCAACGTATGGGGTTAGTGTCGTCAGTGCACCTTACGCGATGCACTGTAGGTATTACTTAAGGTTCTTTGCAGCAACCCTTCGGCCCCTTACATCAACCTCTTTCATTCCTTTTACTGTACCTCCGTTCATATTCTCTTTTGTCCATCTTACTTTTCACCCTCTTCTAAAAGTTGTTTCGTAGTGCAACTGTGACGTTTTCCTCCTGTTAAACCTTTCAAACCTTTTTAATCTCAATTTCCCTTTCATCGCTGAATGACTTCATAGGTCCCAGCGCTTGGTCTTTGGCCTAAATTATACATTCCATTCCATTCCGAGTTACCATACGGGCAGGCAACCGAACAATAAACAAACAAAGCTCTCTCGAACTTCGTTGGCTTAAGAGAAGATAACGGCAGAGTTTAACGGAGCCTAGGAAGAACCCTCTCGTATTAATAGACACTCCTGCCTAAACTGAAGCGGAGGAGGAGGAGGAGGAGGAGGAGGAGGAGGAGGAGGAGGAGGAGGAGGAGGAGGAGGAACCAGCTAATAAAGAAACGCCTCCTCCCTCCAGCCGACAATAGGCCACTCGCGATACTACTCGATGACCATTCGATAACTCTTTATTATTTGATTACATCCGCTGTTCACTCACGTAAGAGTTTTCCTCCCTTCGCCTCGAGTATTTATGGATTTCTCGTTCGACTCAAGGTTGCGATATGCAGATTGCTAGTTCTAGTTGTGCTGGTGCTGGTGTGCTCCTCGCTAACTAGCCCTTTTGTAAAGTGGGGCAGTGGGTGGATACATCTTGCTCTAATTTGACTGAAGTTTGTGTTTGCTTCTGATTAAGTTCCTCTGCGGTGTATTTGTCTTCCAAAATTAGGTGTTGGCTTAAATTATGTCATCGCATTCGTTTTCAGGAATGTTAATGATAGCTCGCGTTTATTTAGGTTTTTATTTCTTGACGTATACGAAATGTTAGATGATAGTGTGGATGTATATATATATATATATATATATATATATATATATATATATATATATATATATATATATATATATATATATATATGTGTGTGTGTGTGTGTGTGTGCAAAATGTGTGTATATACTATATATATATATATATATATATATATATATATATATATATATATATATATATATATATATATATATATATGTACATATATATATGTATATGTATGTGTATATATATATTTATTTATATATGTATAACTAATTTCAAGTAGTACGAACCATTTCACTGATGTAGAATTTTGTAAGATTGATCGTTCGGACATTTTGTACTCCAAAAAATGATCTTGGTTAAGTCTCGTGCAACAGAGTAATCTCTTAAAGAACGAGAAGTTGCAATAAAACCAGTTGAATCTAAGCATGTGAGTGGTTACAATTAAATATGCAGTGATGGGACCTTTAAATAATCAAGTCCCGGATCTCCAATAGTTGCGTTTTATGGCCTGTGAACATTGCGTAAAAAAAAGAAGCGTAAGTTTTCTTTATGTAAATTGAAAATGAGTCTCTCTTCCTAGTATAGATCCAGACTGAAGACAAGGTAATAAATAAATCGTATTAACAAAAGACGAGTGAAAAATTCATGGTAGGCCGCATGACGGTTGCAAGGACACCGCATGCATCCCGTACTTATTACATACGTCAACAGTTCCACGGTTGACTATTCAGTTCTACAGTTGTTCGTCTACTTTCTCTACTGATTCTTGATTTGGTTTTGCGAATCTACAAAATCATTTCTACACGGGAACATTTGGAAACCGGTCCCAAATGCCTCCCAAGAAAAGAGTAATTTTACTTTATATTCTAGTATTAGACCCCACATAGCAGCGGGGAAAGATGGTGAAAAAGAAGAGATTCTCATGTTGATCTTTCAATCAATAATGGTATCAGGTGCCTTACTTATGCTATAAAAAAAAGTATATCTTAGTTTAACCAGACCACTGAGCTGGTTAACAGCTCTCCTAGGGCTGGCCCGAATGATTAGACTTATTTTTACGTGACTAAGAACCAACTGGTTACCTAGCAACGGGACCTACAGCTTATTGTGGAATCCGAACCACATTATGACGAGAAATTAATGTCTATCACCAGAAATAAATTCCCCTAATTCTTCATTGGCGGCTCGGAGAGTCGAACGCTGGGCCAACAGCGTGCCAGTCGAAAGCTCTACCACCCTTCTAAAGAAGAACTTACTTATGCTATAGAAAACATTGAAATCATGCGTATTTTTTTTAAGTGCAGAGATTAATGAGACAGGCAAAGCAACGCCGTTTTCCAGCTCAGGCCCGAAGAAAACACGAAAGAGGAAAAGAAAAAAAAACAAGTAAACAATACGCCGAAGTTTCTTTGGCGCAATCGAGTTTTCACTGTGTAGCCACTACAACGTATAATCAAGGCCACCGAAAATAGATTTATCTTTCGGTGGTCTCGGTATAATGCTGTATGACCCGCGGTCCATGAAACTTTAACCATGGCCCGGTGGTGGCCTATCCAATATCGTTGCCAGATGCGCGATTATGGCTAACTTTAGCCTTAAATATAATAAAAACTACTGAGACTAGAGGGCTGCAATTTGGTATATTTGATGATTGGAGGGTGGATAAACAGCGTACCAATTTTCAGCCCTCTAGCCTCGGTAGTTTTTAAGATCTGAGGGCGGACAGAATAAAGTGCGGACGGACAGACAAACTGAAAAGGAGGGAGTGGTTTAACCATGAACGAAGCGATAGACATCCCTTATTACGCATTTCGTATATTGATTAAGCTGTCAGGTACGTGGTGGATTTTATTATTTGACAACCACTCCCCTCGTGTAAATGGCAGTAAAACCACGGAACGAATTTGTTAGTTACTTGTCTCGCTCACGTAAGTGGCATTAAAAACGCAGAACGAATTTGTCAGTTCTTTGTCTCGCTCACGTCAGTGCCATTAAAAAACACACGACGAATTCGCCAATTCTTTTTCGTTCCCAAACAAGTACCATTAAAAATCAGAGAACGAATTTATCAGTTCTTTATCTTGCTCACGTCAGTGGCATTAAAAAACACAGAACGAATTCGTCAGTTTTTCATCTCGCTCAGGTAAGTGGCATTAAAAACAGAAGGCGAAATTCGTCCATTCTTTCCCGTCAAGCTGAAAATCTGTGAACGACTCTGGACGAATCTTTGTCATGGGGTGAATGTCGTCGTGGATTTTAATACAGCCGCAAAGAATTAATTAACTGGTATTTAAAAAAAGGATGGAGATGAGGAGGGGTGGGGGCTGGGTTTATCCGTGCATGGTTCCTGGGTCGCATTTCGGGAGCGGTTGGAAGGTGAAATTAAAGACAAACATTCTCGACGATCCATTCGGCGAACAAGCAAATCTTTAATGAAAGTGGGAGGTTGTTCCGTTTCCATTTTAAAGTAAAACTTAATGGAAACATTACCTTGATGATTCTGGGCTTCGAAAATCTTAACCTTTCCTCTGTGTCCTGAAGGAGATTTCTTGTTGTACTTTCGTCTGTCTGTTTAGCCAAGATTCTTTGTGTTTGCTAATTATCCGAGAGACAAGTTTGTCGCGTCTTTGATCGCCCTGTTTTGCTTGTCTGATTCGGTTTTGGCCTAAATATGGGATTTGGGGTGGCCATCCCTTTGGCTTCTTTGCAAAAGTGCATGTACGTTGAGGAAATTAGCATTTTGCGTAATATTATATATTGTGGGAAAATAAGCGTTCTCATAGCTATAGTTAATGAGCATATAAAGAAACTGTTTTGATAAACTTTGAAGGTGCCCACGCAGTGCTAGTTCCTGGTGTATTTTATGTTGTATGCGTCGTTAAATTTTCGTAAACCACTGAGAAGGATTATAGATAAACCAAGGACTCTGAATATTACCTCTTGTCCTAAGTAAATGGGCGAACTTTTAGCAAATGGATTTCAGTGTAAATCCTTTAAATAGTATCAGACACTGTTTTTGGGTAAACTTGTGTTTTTATGGCTGGATAAATAATGGGATGAATTAAATTTTATGCTTTATAACGAGACTCACAATTGGGTTTTTATGCTGTGATCATGTCTCTTGTTTTTCTGAGTCGTCCTAAAACTGTTTTCTTGGTAATATGAAGAGTATTAAATGTTTACATTTGTAAAGGAAAATATTATGCTTTCTTGGCATTACCAGATAATGAGATTAACTCTTCAGCCACGTTGCTGAAACAGAAGAAACTGAAATTTTCAAGCTGAATAGATATTGATGTTAATCAGGCATTATATATATATATATATATATATATGCCTGATTAAAATCAATATCCATTCAACTTTTAAAGAATTAAGCTTTTTCTGTTTCAGCAAATAACTGAAAATTAATCTGATTATCATATATATATACTATATATATATATATATATATATATATATATATATATATATATATATATATATATATATATATATGTTGTGTGTGTGTGTGTGTGTGTGTGTGTGTGTGTGTACGTATATTTAAATATTTATACACATACATACGCTTTTACACTAATATTCTTCTCCAAAACATTGCAAACCCATGATACTCTACTAACTATCAAGTCCCTAATTTACTGCAAAAGGTCAGCAACATCACAATCTTTTAAAACGGTCCCAAATCTCCTACTCATTCGCCCAATATCAAATTGCTCATTACATGACTATGTATTTA
>NC_089742.1:35928012-35930512 GCF_040412425.1 Macrobrachium rosenbergii | reverse complement strand
ATGAAGACATTGATCCTTCTAATTTTAATTAGATGGAAAGAATTAGTATGCACTACTTTTCAAGAATGATTAAAACCCACAATAAATTGCGAGAGAGAGAGAGAGAGAGAGACAGAGAGAGAGAGAGAGAGAGAGAGAGAGAACTGAAATTACAAGACATTGATTCGCTAATTTTTAATTAGATGGAAAGAATTAAGTAATAGCACTTACTTTTCAAGAATGATTAACCCACAATAAATTGCGAGAGAGAGAGAGAGAGAGAGAGAGAGAGAGAGAGAGAGAGAGAGGAGAGAGAGAGAGAGAGAACTGGAATTGCATGAAGACATTGATTCGCTAATTTTTAATTGATGGAAAGAATTAGTAATAGCACTTACTTTTCAAGAATGATTAACCCACAATAAATTGCGAGAGAGAGAGAGAGAGAGAGAGAGAGAGAGAGAGAGAGAGAGAGAGAGAGAGAGAGAGAGAACTGAAATTGCATGAAGACATTGATTCGCTAATTTTTAATTAGATGGAAAGAATTAAGTAATAGCACTTACTTTTCAAGAATGATTAACCCACAATAAATTGCGAGAGAGAGAGAGAGAACTGAAATTGCTTGAAGACATTGATTCGCTAATTTTTAATTAGATGGAAAGAATTAAGTAATAGCACTTACTTTTCAAGAACGATTAACCCACAATAAATTGCGAGAGGGAGAGAGAGAGAGAGAGAGCTGAAAATGATTGAAGGCTGATTCATTAAATTTTTATATTAGATAAATAGATAGATAGATTAATGATTTATTCTTATTCTCAAGAATGCTGAGCGAGTAAAAGAGAGAGAGAGAGAGGACTGAAATTGAATGAAGACATTGATTTGCTAATTTTTAATTAGGTGGAAAGAACTAAGTAATAGCACTTTTCAAGAATGATTAACCCACAATAAATTGCGAGAGAGAGAGAGAGAGAAAGAGAGAGAGAGAGAGAGAGAGAGAGAGAGAGCTGAAAATGATTGACGGCTGAGATTCATTAAATTTTTATATTAGATAAATAGATAGATCAATGATTTATTCTTATTCTCAAGAATGCTTAGCGAATAAGAGAGAGAGAGAGGGAGAGAATGAGAGAGAGCGCTATGACCCCGTTAAGGAGAAAGCAATCATGAATTCCTTCACACAAGATTGATTAACGCACAAAATATAAAAAAAATAAATAACCGAATAAGCGAAAATGATAGACAAGAAAGGTACCATGGGGAACGCGCTTAATCTGATAATAGCTCTCTCTCTCTCTCTCTCTCTCTCTCTCTCTCTCTCTCTCTCTCTCTCTCTCTCTCAATAAGCCCGAAATTCTTTGTGGGTTATTCTTTCTCAAGAATGAAATAATGTCATTAAACCTATCTGTCCTATTACAAAAAATAATGAACCTCAGTCATCATTCTCTCTCTCTCTCTCTCTCTCTCTCTCTCTCTTCCGTCTCTTTCCGCCTACGATTTTTTGTGGTTAATCATTCTGGGAATGAAACGCAGTCTTCAT
Source organism: Macrobrachium rosenbergii (assembly GCF_040412425.1). Lineage (NCBI taxonomy): Eukaryota > Metazoa > Arthropoda > Malacostraca > Decapoda > Palaemonidae > Macrobrachium > Macrobrachium rosenbergii. Next base: position 35,928,996 of record NC_089742.1, on the reverse strand, counting down.
ACAATTCTCATTCTCTCTCTCTCTCTCTCTCTCTCTCTCTCTCTCTCTCTCTCTCTCAAATTTGGACAAAGCAAAGCTAATGGAGAAGCGGCGGTTAATAATTAATAGACAGAAGAGCAGGGTATGAGACGTTGTGGTGGTGGCTGGGGCCAGGGTGTGGGTGTGGGGGAGGAGAAGAAAGGGAGAGGGGAGGGGCGGGGGAAATCATTGCCGCATTCTTGCAGGACTTAAAGGGAAAGGGCTCCCCTTGGTAATTTCGATGGTCCCTTTAGGAAGGCGGGTTTCCACTTTCCCCTAATTTATAATAGAGACAATTGTTGGTGTCGCCGTGATTTTGGTCATGTCGACGATTTCTTGTGAGTGTGAAAGTAATTTGTTTCATTTGGAAAAGATTCGATTTTTTTTTTCAAAAATTTTGAAAAGATTTTTTTTTTAATTGAGTAGGCTAGATTTTGGAGGCGACTACAGTCCTGCGTTATATGTCAGGTTTTTGCTTTTGTTTGCTGTACAAAGTCTGTATGCCTGCTGTATTGTAGATCAGTTGAATAAGGAAAAAATGACTGGAATTGGATACGTAAATTGTTTTTCGTAATTATACTGTATATATATAAAATATATAATTTCTATATATATATATATATATATATATATATATATATATATATATATATATATATATATATATATATATATATATATGTATACATATATATATATTATATATATATATATGTATGTATTATATTTGTGTGTATGTACGTATGTATATGTACCTATATGTATATATATATATATATATATATATATATATATATATATATATATATATATATATATATTTATTTATTTATTTATTTATTTATTTATTTATTTATTTATTTATTTATATATGTAGACCCATGTATGCATACGTGCCCAAATGAATATAATAAATATAATAGGTGCATACATACACAGATACATACATATACATATATACCAAGA
>NC_089742.1:35915512-35923012 GCF_040412425.1 Macrobrachium rosenbergii | reverse complement strand
TTCCATTATAGTTAATACTCATTTTTATTGCACTGCAAAAATGAATGTTTTGTACCTCTTCTCCAAATCTGAATTATAACAAAAGAGAGAGAGAGAGAGAGAGAGAGAGAGAGAGAGAGAGAGAGAGAGAGAGAGAGAGATTGAATCTCCATATACCATCAATATCATAACAGTCCCCCTTTAATGATAATTAATTCGATCTAACCCCCCCCCCAATAAAAAGGAATATTCTCAAAAGTCTTTTCTTCCTTTTCTTTGATTTCTTTGTTTTATTTAACATTTCAATTTGCCCACCCGCTCAGGGATGATTGCCCCTCGCCAGTTTGTGAATTATCAATGAGGGCAAATTTACTCTGGGCTACGGAATGAGAAGCTGCTGTGTATGAAGTTCAATAGGACTATGTGTGAGTGTCTGCTTGTGTGCATTCGCTCATGTATATGTACTGTCACATGCATATACATTCCCATATGTATATATGTTACAGTAAGACTGTGAAACCAGGAATTTCACGAAGTCTCTGAAATTTTCAGGCAATTTGCGAAATCACCATTTCACGTAGGGGCATTTGATCTCCGAGGGGCTGGTACTAAACACGGCAAAACAGTGATAAATCTACACTTTCGCCATGTTTAGTACTAGCCCTTGGGATCAAATGTGTTTTGCCGTGTTTAGTACTACCCCTCTGGGATCAAGTGTTTTGCCGTGTTTAGTACTAGCCCCTCAGGGAGAAAATGTGTTTTGCCATGTTTAGTACTAGCCCTCTGGGATCAAATGTGTTTTGCCGTGCTTAGTACTAGCCCCCAGAGATAAAATGTGTTTCGCCATGTTTATTACTAGCCCCTCTGGGATCAAATGTGTTTTGCAGTGTTTAGTACTAGCCCCTCAGGGATAAAATGTGTTTTGCTGTGTTTAGTACCGGCCCCTCTGGGATCAAATGTGTTTTGCCATGTTTAGTACTAGCCCCTCTGGGGTCAAGTGTGTTTCGCTGTGTTTAGTACTGGCCCCTCAGGAATCAAATGTGTTTCACCGTGTTTAGTACTAGCCCCTCTGGGATAAAATGTGTTTCACCATGTTTAGTACTAGCCCCTCAGGGATAAAATGTGTTTTGCCATGTTTAGTACTAGCCCCTCTGGGATCAAATGTGTTTCGCCATGTTTAGTACCAGCCCCTCTGGGATCAGATGTGTTTCAGCGTGTTTAGTACTAGCCCTTCTGGGATCAAATGTGTTTCACCATGTTTAGTACTAGCCCCTCAGGAATAAAATGTGTTTTGCCATGTTTAGTACTAGCCCTGGGATCAAATGTGTTTCTTGCCATGTTATACCAGCCTCCTCTGGGATTGTGATGTGTTTTTGGGCATTTAATACTAGCCCTTCTGGGATCAAATGTGTTTCACCGTGTTTAGTACTAGTCCCTCTGGGATCAAGTATGTTTTGCTATGTTAAGTACCTTGGGGATCAAATGCAATTGGGGGATTATTTGATCTTCGAGGTTAAATTAAACACAACGAAACAGTAATTCATGTACACTGTTTCGCTGTGTTTAGTACTAGCCCCTCGGGGATCAAGTGCACATTGGCACATTTGATCCCAGAGGGGCTAGAACTAAACACGGCAAAACAGTGTACATGAATCACTGTTTTGCTATGTTTAGTACTAGCCCATCGAGGGATCAAATGTGTTCTATGAATTGGTATTCACGGGACCTATGAAAACTCCCTGGTTTCACAGTCTTACTGTAACATATATACAGTCACATACATATACATTCCTATATGTAAATGCACTGTCACATACATATGCACTCCTATATGTCTATGCACATTCACATACGTGCATAATCAGCTAAAAGGAATAGCATCATAAGAAGGTAAATTCATGTGCATGCGAATGTCTTCTTCCCCCTGAGTGAATATGCAGGAGGCCTCATGACCTATCATCTTCTGTGTTCCCTTAGAGTAAATTCGAACCATTCCGCGGAAACTGATTTTATTAACCATGTACAAATATTCGACTTGGGGAATTCAGTAATGTTCTACAATGCCGTGACATTTCCATTCAGTGATAAACGTAGACATACACTACTTGCATGCATTGGTTGCATTTATCAAGCAGCGAATCGGCTGCAACAGGGGTTTGAAAGTAAAGTGTTTATATCTCATTAGGTGTTCGTTACCTTTATGACAATGTATATGTATATATACATACATACACACATTGTTACACACACACACACACACACATATATATATATATATATATATATATATATATATATATATATATATATATATATATGTTTGTGTTTGTGTGTGTGTGTTTGCTGGAATATGTGTAATCGGGTAGGGAATTTGTGAAACGACCAGTTCGCTTAGGAACATTGATCCACGAGGGCTAGTACTAAACATGGTGAAAGAGTGATTCATCTACACTGTTTTGCCAAGTTTAGTACTAACCTCTGGGGGTCAAATGTGTTTTGCCATGTTTAGTATTAGCCCCTGGGGGATCAAATACACTTAGGGACATTTGATCCCCCAGTGGTTTGGTACTAATCACGGCAAAAGTTAAGTATACTTTAGTTTTACTAGACCACTGAGCTGATTAACAGCCTCCAGGCTGCCTGAAGGGATTAGACTTATTTTACGTGCTAAGAACCAATTGGTTATTTAGCAACGGACCTGTACAGCTTATTGTGGAATCCGAACCACATTATAGCGAGAAATTCATTTTATCACCAGAAATAAAATTCCTCAACTCTCGTCAGCCGGCGGCGGGAATAAACCCGCCCATTGAATGACAGTCCGAAGCTCAACCGACTCGGCCAACAAAGGGCTTTAATCACGGCAAAATACATTTAGCCCCCCCAGGGGCTAGTACTGAACATGGCGAAACAGTGTACATGAATCACTGTTTCACCGTGTTTAGTACTAGTCCTCGGGGATCAAATGTCTTAAGCAAGTTGCTCATTTAACAAATTCCTTAGGGAATTCATGAAATCCCTGGATTTCACATATTCCCTGTAGCATTATACACATACTTACATACATACATACATACATACATGCATATGCATATAATGCGCTCGTGTGTGTGTCTCTTTTTTGTTTTCCTATTGAATGCTGATGTGTACATGTAGTGTGTATTAATTTCCCGAGTTTAGCTATACAATAGAAGACGCCGCAAGCATTCAGTAAGAATTTATTAATAGAGTCTGTATAAAAATAGACAATATATATATGTATATATATATATATACATATATATAATGTATAAATGTATACATATAGAATATATATATGTATGTGTATATTATGTATGTGTGTATGTGTGTATGCTTGCATATATATATACACAAGTTATGCTTGACCAACCGTCGACTTTCAACATCGCAGTGCCTTCTAAGCCGTAATTTCAAAGTTTTATTGCGCCTGTACGACGACGATCAAAAGTCGTAAAATAAAATTTGAAGCCATCAGCCTAATCTTCTCCAAAATTTACCGAGCAAATATTTCATGACTGGATAATGAGGCTACAAATGGGCACGAAAGCTTTAAAAGGTTATTACTGGGTTCTAGGGCACACATAATCTTCATAATGTATAACTGAATTACGAAAACATGGAACGATGAATATATATAGGTCAGCGCAATGCCACGGAGGAAACAACGGAGTGGTAGAGGTCGACTTACCGTCCCTTCACTTAGCAGCATCAGGTGAGTAAAGGACAAGTGTCGAAAGGCCTGGCACCACTCCGTCGTTTCACTTAACTTCGGGGCATTGCCTTTATTTATATAAGTTTCAGAATGAAACTGAATACTTTCTCCCCGTCGCAGAAGTTTTCCAAAGCTTTCTAGTTAGAAAGCTGTTAGAATTTCATCCCCTGTCGAGTTTTATTTACAAACTTTGACGAATTTTGAATCGTGTGACCTCATTAACATGGTCCCCGCAGGCTAATTTGCATGCGAAGCAACGTTAAAATAAACAACCCTCTTTCGCTATCGTGTGATGATCATACATTCGAAATATGACGAATTTCCCATAAGCTGTTCTAAAAACAACCCTCTAGGTTTTCATTAGAATCTAATTATGAATATGTCATGTGTTGCTAATATCATTCCATATGCTTGGCATCATTTAGTCAGTATGGCTATCACCCTGCCATAGTTTACCGTAAGATAATGTACTTACGTTATTATCATTATTATTACTCAGAAGATGAACCCTATTCGTATGCACAAGCCCACAGGGGCCATTGACTTGAAATTCAAGCTTCCAAAGTATATGCTGTTCAGTAGAAAGAAATAACAGAAAGTGATGGGAAATGCAGAAAGATCACCCACCTAAAAATAAGAAATTAATAAATAAATTAATAATTGAATAGGAAAAAAATTAAGTAAATTATTCAGATTCGTGGATAACTGTATTAGGATAGCAATGCATTGCATCTTCTCTTGAACCTCTGACAGACATAAATACCTTCCTGCAGATAGACGCTGGACAATCTTTGATCACAGAAGCTCACTTCAGCTTTCAGCTCATGCGCCTAAATGATTCACATAGGATCCATGCAAGCAGGCCATGTGATATATACAAATGAAATGATAATCATCCCAGGTCCACTTCTCTGAGTTACATTAACCTGCATACCAAATTTGAATGAAATAAGACTAGTAGTGTCAGAGTCACAGGAAATTATAAAAATTTCGTGTCCTGTGATCAACATGCTCTCCACAGCTTAATGTGCATGCTGATTGCAATAAAATGAACAGCTTTCATTTACCAGAATGTGTACATTATATTTGCAGACTATAAAAGAATTGTCCATTAGCTGTACATCAGATCACTGTAGTTTCCATCACAATCCAACAGGTCCAACGTAACGTACTTTAAACTAATGGCAGGTATTCAGGTATTATACTGAGAGGTTACGTCAGATTTTATTTATTAATTTTCTCCCAATAATAATATGTACACAATACACACACAATAATAATAATAATAAAGAACCTGAAAATCTAGGTGCCAGAAGTAGCTCCAGGACTCATGCAGAAGAGTGTGTTACACCAGAAACAGCGCACATAGTGAGAAAAGTGATGGACTCTAAGGAGGCGGGATGCAACCAGAACACCACACTATAAAAACCACCCAGTCGAATAGAATGACTGTGATAAAAGAAAAAAAAAATAAATTAATAACTAAATAAAAAATAAGAATATTAAATCGAACGAAAGCATTGTGCTTCTTTAAAACTCCAGAAGTGAAAGTAATTGAGTCTCGTCTTGCTTTTACGTTGTTAGGCGTTTAATTGAATATTGGTTATGTAATGAAAGGCAGTGTCGTCTTTGTCTGTAATTTGCACATTCGTATTAACCATCCTAAAAGGCCCTTAACCTCTGTAGTAGCCAGTCTTCGATCGATAGAATTCTTACACGTCAAAAACAGAAGACTGCTAATCGATAATTGTGTTATGATGAAAGTAATAAAAAGAAAGTTTTCGGTGAAAGTAAAGATATCTTTGCATATCTTCGGTTGAAGATTGGCGAATCTGATGAGAAAAAAATTTTTGGGTGAAAGCAATGACGTCGTTGCATATCTTCACCGTAAGGTTGTCATAGATTCATTTGACAACTGTAAAATAAAAACACAAAAAAAAAATCACAAAAAGGCAAGTCACGAGCGTTATTTTTTCCTTTTTATATTTTTTAATTAATTATGTATTTTTTTTTTTTTTGTTCCGTGGGGTTGCTAGGCAGTTATTCGACTTCGATATCCTTTTATCCATCGACGTCAGGCCCGGCCGGTCATAAATAACGCCGTTATGCATACAATTGGAAAGGTCGTAAAACAATATTCGTCTCCGATAAAATGATAGATGCGTCCTTGTCAAAACATTGATTTGTCAATTTTTTTACGGGGGTTGGCCACGAGCCAAGGGGATGGTATTAGCTTTCAGTGATTGGGTCTTTGAATATTTAATTATATATATATATATATATGTTATATATATATATATATATATATATATATATATATATATATATATACATTCATACATACATACATACATACAGGTATATTCTAATATATCTCATACCTGTCAAAATTACCCGGTAATACTGCATAATAGAGGGATTAATCAGTAGGTCGTCATCTTTATTATAACACGGGCTGGACAATAGCAATTCAAAAAGCTGATTTAATTACCCGCAGAATATTCTTGTTAAAAAAAAATATGGGTACACATTGTTCTAAGAAATATGGTAATATAAGAGAGGGTTAAAAAGAAAAAAAAAGGTGAAACGAGTACACAAACACACACACACACACACACACACACACACACACACACACAAACTTAGTGACGTGTTTGAGTTCATGCGCTTGTAACATACAGCTCAAATTTCAGCTAATTTGAAAAAAGTAAGAAGTGCGCCGAAGTTTCTTCGGGACAATCAGGTTTTCTGTACAGCCGCTACAGCTTATAATCTAGGCCACCGAAAATAGATCTATCTTTTGTTGGTTTCGGTATAAATGCTGTATGAGCCGCGGCCCATGAAACTTTAACCACGGCCTGGTGGGGGCCTACCCTATATCGTTACCAGATGCACGATCATAGCTAACTTTAACCTTAAATAAAATAAAAAAAACTACTGAGGCTAGAGGGCTGCAATTTGGTATGTTTGATGACTGGAGGGTGGATGATCAACATACCAAGCCCAGCCCCGAAACCCTCAGTAGTTTTTAAGATCTGAGGGCGGACAGAAAAAGTACGGACAGAAAATAGGTACGGACAGAATAAAGCTCGAACGGACAGACAAATCCAGCGCAATAGTTTTCTTTACAGAAAACTAAAAATCTACGTCGACTCCAGACCTGTGGAACGCATAGCAACGATTTGAACCCAAACACCGCCCTCAGAATTTTCGTCTGTTTACATCATTAAAACTCGGGAAATCATATTTACTGCCGCTCCTTGGAGTGGGCGGGGCTGCTCGCTCCATGACGAACCGATACAATGGCCTTTCGACTTACCTGTTTATTATTTATCAGGAGAGTTTTGGAGTATTTTGTAAATCGGTTAACATAAAAAGTGTATGATGATTTTATTGTTTGTTCAGAATCGTAAGTGGGTTTCCTGGAAGCACGGTAGATCGATCTGAGTGGGTTGTTCTTGGCGTAACATTTGAAAAAGAAATTCACGTGATGTACAATATTCTTGACAAGACAAGTGGATAAAATTTTTAATATATATATATATATATATATATATATATATATATATATATATATATATATATATATATGTATATGAGGCTATCAGTTTAAACATGTTAAGCGCCATCCTGGGTCAAAGTATTTTTACTTTAATTTATTACATTTAAAAATGGCACTTGCATGTTCTCGACTGAAAGCCATCTTTAGAAAATGAAATTAGTGTTGATGTTCTTTAAGAAGGTCATTTATTTTAATTTAGAAGTGGAGAAAAGTAAAATGATGTCAG